>NW_009694708.1:108461-135157 GCF_000703405.1 Apaloderma vittatum
CTTTCCCTTTTTTTCCTCACCTTATTTTTTTTTCAGGCCAATAAAGGACCTGAAAGAGTAAAAGCTCTAGATTTAACATTTCAACCTGACTATGTTAGTCCTTTCACATATAGAAATTTTTCTAGAGTTGAAATAAAAGAGTATACTGTCCTTTCCATGAAGATACTTCCACTGCAAACAAGCCCTTTGCACAGAATGACTGTTCCACTCGCACCACCGGTTTTAGCATGAGCCCAGGTTACTACTAACACTCCAAAATCTCCGTAAGATATGGATTAAGAAAACCCCACTTATCTGTCATTTTTGCTTTGGACAAGCTCTGCATATGGTTTTCCTCATCCTTTACAGAGATGAAACCTCCAGGATCCACACAAAGCACACAGAAATGAGCTCTGCCGATGCAACCATTGGAAGGATGGAGCAAGCTGAGACCTCCTCAGAGAATTTAGCACAGCCATTTGGTACTTCTTACATTTCTTTAATCTTTAGAGATTTGTCAAGTGGGACACGTTGCTTTTTCAAAGAAGTTTGCTGCACTCTCTACAAAGTGCTTGCTGAATGGACAGCTGTGTATGTACTGATTATGAAAAGTGGGAGTCTGTCCTTTGTGTGAGAAAAGCATGCATCAAATTTTCCGGTGAAAACCAGGCAAGATTAAAGCCGAAGCAAACAAAATGACTGCTATGAAATGGGCCCAGAGTGCTTTTTTAATATATTTTTAAATGTCTCCAACATTCTGTACTTAAAGACTTTGACAACATAATTCTGTGAAAAGGCTTATTTATCCTGCATAAAGAACACAGAGCACTAACCTCTCAAAGGAAAGAAAATACTTATGCCTGTTGCTGTAATAAATGTTTCAGTCAACAGTGGAGAACCTCTCCTCTAACAGCACAAAGAAACACAGGGAACAAATCTGACGGCCAGCCTTGACGTCCCAGTTCATTTATACACTTAGGGTTGGAAAAGAGGAAGAAAAATTCTTGACCATAATTACTTTCAAGCTTTTCTAATTTCATCATGATGCATGCTTAGAAATATTTTCATTAACTAAACCACACAACACTCAGCTACATACTTAGCCTAATTAGATTATGGAAATGGTTTTAAATTGGAAAGTTTTAATTAGCAGCAATTATTTCACATGCTATTTCCACTATGTTATGTCATAGCATGGATAACGAAACAGAAAAAAGAGATACATTTCTTAAAATTCCATATTCAACTGTGATACACAACACAGGCTTCATTTTCTGCCTATACAACCAGGGGCTACTAACAGACACAAAAAATTACTCCAAATTCATAGGTACTCACTGACACATCTCAACATCATAAATACACCCTGAGTGTAGCCAGCTTGGCTTTCATTTAAAAAAAAAAAAGAAAAAAGGAAAAGAAGCAAAAGAAGCAAAAGGGAAAAGAAGGGAAAATAAGGGAAAGGGAAAGGAAAAGGGAAAAGGGAAAGGGAAAGGGAAAAAAAGGAAAAGGAAAAGGAAAAGGAAAAGGAAAAGGAAAAGGAAAAGGAAAAGGAAAAGGAAAAGGAAAAGGAAAAGGAAAAGGAAAAGGAAAAGGAAAAAAGGAGGGGAGGGGAGGGGAGGGGAGGGGAGATGAATACCCCAAAATTGTATCAGTTTTGTTGAACATGCTGTCTAATATCCTAAACAACTCACATTTCCAGTGTCTATGATGGGACATCCAAACCTTCTGTAGATTTACAGCACATACCTGTTGTGGCTTCGTCATGTCAGCCATTTATATCTTGCCATTCTACTAAATAATACTGGCTCTGCCTTAAACACACTAATATATCCGTTTAAAAGACCAGGATATACTGGACCGTTGCATTTATGCGTGCATATGCTCATCACATTCTTTTGAGAAGCAAGAGACAGGGACTAATTTCAGCATAAATCTGTAATGTTCCCATGTACTCTGGCTATATTAATCCTCGAACTATTCATCAGTGCATATACTGCTCATGGTAGATGAATTGTCTCCAGTCCTGTTTGATAGGCTGCGTCCCCCGAAGCAAAATAATACAGGTATTTTATTTCCTTTTTTAAAAAAAAAAATAGGATGAACTGTAAGGTTCATCTGATTTTTTTCCCTGCAAATTCTGTGGCTCAGACTCACATGAATTTTTGGTTATCATGAAATATCCTGACTGCAGGCTATTAAATCAATCACAGCAATGGACACTATCCCCAATTTACTTCTGCCTTCACCTGAGCTTTTAAATTGTAGGTGTAGATAGTAGATTAAATGCCTCCTGCACTCTTTGAATTTCATCTGAGGTCTGGACCAGTTACGTGGAGTCAAGTACAGAAATTCAGACTAATATAGTACAGTCAGACTCCTTTTTTGTGATTCCTGGAACATTGTCATTTGTGTTTGTTGGCTCCCTGAAACTTGGAACGTGGTTTGGTAGGCACTATACAAAAACATGTGAAGTTCCTGCCCTCAACTATTAACATTTAAACCAATAAATCAGGCATGGGTTTGGAGAGGTAAAAAGAACCACATGAAGTGCCAAAGTTCATGATTCTACCAAATGTCAGATCTGGAAATGAAACTACAGGTTTCACATTCCTAGATGAGAGCTTTAACCTTCAGACATCTCCACCCAAAAGTTCTTGCTCCTCTGTTAAACACTACCAATTAAAGGAGACCACAACTGACTCCTTCTTTTCATGTACACATGAAAATACATTAGTTAACAACTTCCATGTGTTGCTGTTATATGTGAAGGAGCTTTGTTGTTACAAATATAACCTGAAAGACAATAAACCATGAGAATGTCTGATTCATTCTGACATTCCTATTGTAGTAAAATGAAAACCATTAAAAATATAATGCCACTGCCGAGATGTCTGTGTCATATTGACATGACGATGCACCTTTATCCACAGTATAAATTTGGTTAGAAATATTTGCACAGCATGCAAAGGAAGAAAGGAATAAATGTCTGGCACAGAGATAAAGAACACAGGACTCTGGTTGTTCCCTTTGAATTTATAATCACAAAGTGATATACTTCAGCTAACATCCTCTTTGTTGCTTTCTCAGCTGGCTGAAAATGGATTATAAGGTGAGGATGCATAACTTCTCTACGGTCCATTATTTCTTATTATCATCCAGATGGAGCGTGGCTATTAGAGTACCACTAAAAACTCTAATGAACTGCAATGTTTTAGATTACTAATTCTTCAACAGCATGTTTGTATATCAATAGTAGACTGTAAAAGCAACAACAACAATCTGACTAATTAGGCTAGATCAAATCTGCTCAGCCCGCCTTCCTGTCCCCCATATTCTGTGTGTTCGTGTGGGTGTTCAATACTGATGCAGTTTTCATTAATCTCCTTCAGAAGCGTATAATAACGCCTTATAATATTGCCGGCATTTAGAAGTATTTATGGGCTTCTCTTGCTGAAAATAAGCATTTAAACAAAAACACACCCATGTTTAAACCATATGAAATTTTTTCTCTCTATTCTGTGTGTAATGCAGGGCAGTTTAAACCTCACTTGTTCCTAAGATAACAAGAAAGTGGTTTATTTACAAGGGCCACAATATTTATCATGATGTCCTCCATTTTAGCAAAGCACTTCAGGATTTAATTCATTAATACTTTTGGATATTCCTGGGTTTGTTTGGGGTTTTAACAGGTCACACAGAAACTTGATTTAAGCATGTGCTTTTTCCAGATTGCTCCTTTAGCAGTTGGTAGAATATTTAAAACAGCTGCAGTGCTGGGTCCCACTCTGAAGCTTGGGGAAAAAAAAAATTATTCAAAAATGGTCAAAGCAGGCTGTAGGATCTATGGAGCCACTAGCTTCCTAACATTGTAATCCTGCTCCAAAGCCCACCAACAACTCTAATAATGTGCATCTCTTACGATCCCTGAAACACATGAAGGAAGCTCTGTCAATGAAGATTTATTGCTTTGAAATGAAGACTAATGCTTCAGATAAATCTCTCTAATTTTGCCATTTAGAACCCCATTTAACAGCCAATCCTACCCCTCAGCTTCCCAGAAGAGAAAGCAGAGCAACTTCAACATGAGTCCAACCATGGGCACCTGCCTGCTCCTACCCAAGGAATAGAAAGGGAACAAGGTACTTGGTGGCATCAACCACATCAGCTTCCATAAGGTACCACGAGACACCAGCAGGGTCACCTCTGCTTTGCTTCTCAGCAGGATCAGCCTTCAACCCCTGCTGCAACTGAAGTACATGTGACAGGGCTCAACACACCATCACACACACACAGAGTCATGTGTGTCACAAAACAGACCTCCCTGCTACAATGACCTTGTGCATGGGGAAGGGGAAGGTTAGCCAAGGACTTCCGAGGGCTGTGACCGTGCCATGGGTGTTGTGGGCATCTCACACTTACTTTCCCCTTCCCTCCTCCTTCATTCATCTTCAGACAGGGAAATCTGATTACAAGCTCCTTCTTGCATGACCAATCTTCACCTACATTTAATTATTTCAGACTCACATTCTCCAGCCCTTTCAATATTTTCCACTGATGCCAGTGGCTTTTCTCTGAACTTCTTTCTTACTTTATTGACTTGCCTTCTTTTTTTTTTTTCTTTCAAGTGCTAATGCAGAGAGATTGTGTTTGATTAACTAGGAAGTTACATTTCCTTTAGGTAAGGTGGACTATCAATTTGAGCAGGAAATGTCTGCATTAATGAGGCACAGTAGTAACCTTCTTTATGCTTCAATTTCCTACTAGAAAATAATAGAGTGGAAGCATGCATCAGATTTCACATTTTAAAGTGTTTCTGGTAAAGGAGGAAGAAGATGACCAAATGAAGCCAGTCCTTTCACCATATAAAGCACTGAGAATTTGTTCCCATGTTTTTACCAAACAGGTGATTGTTCAAATATATCACACAAAAAAATAATGTCTATACAAGGGACCTCACTGAAATGAATGGTGAAGTTTTACACCTACATGAATTTGAGGCACAAGTCCTAGTGACCTTCAGATGGGACTTAATGCTCCTAATTCCCTCTTCCATCCATAAACCTTAAATATCAGAAATGTTTCTTTCATTATGGCTTGCGGCCAGAAAAACGCTTAAAAGTAAGCTCACGTTAAGCAACAATGAGGCCAGTGGGACTATTTCGTAGAATCATAGAATGGCCTAGGCTGGAAGGGACCTTAGAGATCATTTAATCCAACCTCCCTGTCATGGGCTTAAAACACTCCTGGTATATAATTGCCTAGTTCAGGAACAAAGGACCTGATTAAATGCTTTTTAAAACACAGGTAAGAACTCCTCACACCTCACTTTGCCCTCCTAGCCTTTAACCTAACACCCCTCAATCACATGTGAGGCAAGAGAGATGAGACTTAATGGATGCAACACCCCCTTCAAAGGCAGAAAATGTTTGCCTGTGTGATGACTGATGATTCTGTCAGGCTGTTCAACCTTACCAAGACATTGGGAGAATTACAATTTTTTCCTGGTTGCCACCATTACTGTTGGCACGTGCACGCACAAACACAGATTTTGAAAGGACGCGGATATGACCACTAATTCCAGTGTTCCACTTCAGGAAAGATCCAATTTATGGGGCTTTTGCCTCAAAACTGAGCATCTTCCACTGAGGAAAAACTGACACAGAACTTGACATGATGCCACTTCTATAGATCTGGGCTTTTTCCTGCAGAGGAATTCAGCATCCAAGCAACCTCTAACTGTCACATCACCATGTAGAAATCAGTGGCAGATATTTATAACCCTCTTTCCATCAACTTCATCTTATTTCAATTCTGATTATCTTCACAATAGAGCTTTGAAATATGACTTAATTTTCATGACATACTTTAGAAGAAATTAAATATTCTGCTCTATTAGGAAATCCTTCATGTTATTATGCAACAAAAATGTGGACAAAATAAGGTAAAAGCTTATTAGTCTTTGAACTTTTAAAACATATCTTTTTCTATCTGCTAATGTTCATCCTTTTGCCTGCTTGCTTAGTTTCCCCTGGAAAAAGAGAGAAATTGTTCAAAGTGAGAAAATTGCCCTCAAATCTCACTTTTTTTTTTCTCAATCCTTCTTCCATCCTTCTATTCCTCCAGTGGAAATACCAAAAAAATGTGGATTTTTTTCAAATATATTTTAAAGTAATAAGGACAAGAAAAAGGAAGAAAATAATTTTTCAAAGATAAAATTAGTATTTTCTTTCTTTAGTGTAAGTCTTTATTTTCTTAATGGACTGATGAAAACACTGAGGCAAGAACATTTAGCAGAGAACTATATTTCAGTAACAAAAACTTTTCAAGCCAAAAAAAGTCAAGCTCCTCTACTGAAATTAATTTCCCTCTGTTGCCTGCAGATGGGCTTGATTCAGATCCACAGTAAGAACAGGTTCTTCTTCCATAAATAATTTAATCAAAATTCATCTGCTCCAAACATGCCTTCCCAATATGTTAGAGGATACGAACACTACCATGCAGCCCTTATATTTGAGAAAAAAAATCCACTAAAGTTTTGTTTTTGTGTTTGACATCCTCATTCATTGCTCAATGCCTCGCTTGATTTGGACAACAGCATCTCCTCAGAGAGCTGAACTTCCCTGGGATAAGTGTACCCAGAGCGTGCATACAGATTTTACAGTTCAAATATGAAGTGATGTAAAGTGAATATGCAGTGCAAGCATGCAGTCACTACATCGTGGACCATAAAACATCAATAAATGTTAAAGGAAGGTCAACCAACTAACGAAAGACAGCTTTGCTACCTTTGCCTTTCTTAAAACAGAGATTTTCAGCTGTACCATGTTTTCTCTGCAACATCAGAGAGATGCAGAGTTGGGAAGGATGAGAAGGGATTGACTGCCTGGTCCAATTGCCATACCAAAGCAGGAGCAAGCATACATGGAGCAAGTCTGGCAGATACTTATAGACAGAGTGGAGTCTACCAAATCTGGTGGTGGCTTTGCCCATGGTCTCAATCCACCCTCAGTTGAAAAGCTTTGCTGGACTGATGTTGGAAACATCATGTTTCATCCCCTTCTAACTGACTTGATTGCCCTTCAGAAACCACGTAAGACCGTCACATTTTTCCCTTTCAAGCACCCTCTAGATGGTAGAAGTCAACCTTCCTGTTCCCCTTCAGCTGCTATCACCTTCATGTTCCCCTCCAGCTACTATCAGCTTAAACCAAAGTCAGTTCCTCCAACTGTTCCCCTGAGATCCTGTCTTGTAACAGATTTTTATTGATCTCCACTCTCTCCAGATGGTCTACAGCTTTCTTAAAGCCCTGTATCAAAGAAAAAAGATGTCTCACCAGCCCTTCTCCCAGCAGAATAAATGCCTTCTTCAGATTGCCTATGACATTGCTCCTGATATTTTTACAGTGAGATTTACAGGTTCTAGCCCACTGTTGTGTTACATTCAGGCTGCAGGTACCTTTTCCTCTCCCTTTTCCTCCAAGATCCTCTCCAGCCTCACAGCAGCAAAGACAGTTATTCTCTATACTGTGCTTATGCATTTGATTTGCCCTCTTTACACATGGTGCATTGCACTTGCCTTTATTGACATTCACCTTGCAGGTTTCAGGCTGCCTTTCCAAGTTATCGGGATCATTACTGATTCTGATGCTGTCATCTGAACCACTCACAACCCTTCCCATAACTCTTATGTTCTGTCACTCAACTCTGCTAATGAAAGTCTTGAATAAAGTCACACACAGGGCAAAGACTTTCCTGGCAATTCCCTCCAGGTTTGACAGTGAAGCCCTTGATTACTTTTTGAGAGAGATTTTTCAATCAGTTATCAGCAACTTTGTTACGACTGTGTGGAGATCATCTTTTACTCGTTTCCTGTAAGACCATTACGTAGAAAAGTGTCAGAAGCCTTTTAAAAAGTTCAGATATATTGTATCTGCTAAATTCTCCTTATTCACTAGGCAGTTATCTTGTCGAAGAAAGAAATCAGATTAATTTGTCATGAACTCATCTTGACAAATCCATGCTGGCTGCTGGCCAGTGGAAGAAAACTAGTTTTAATCATTCATGATCAAAATATTCCTACTGAAGCACAACCGGATTTTTTTTTCACTCAGGGATGCACAGCAGGTACCCAGAGGAGAGATGCCACTTTGGATGCTACCTTTAGATGCTACTCTGTCCTTCCCCCAAATTAAAGAGAAAGGGGTAAATCTCTTCAAGGGGGAACCTTAAATCAGAGAAAATTTTTTCCTAATTCTACCAAGGTTCTTGCAGAGAAAGCTGCAGGAAAGATGAATGAAAAAGCGAGCCGTGCAGGCTCAGTGCTCTCAGTATTTTCAAGAGAAACCTGACATTGTACTACTTCAGACCTACAGAAATGAAGCATGGGAAACCAAGAACTACTACCTGCCATGTGTTATCCAATGACCTGATATCTTTTAGTACCACCAAACATGTTACAGTACCACAGGCATTAGTGCACTAACAAAACATCCCAGAGATCTGTCATTTTTATTTCTTTTACAAAAAACAACACAAACCCCCCAACTCTATCAACTTCTCTGGATGTGCAACGATGTCACACAGTTATCCAGTTCTGAAATTCAACCTAACAAAATTTAGGCATGGAAATCTCTTGACTGACCTGAAAGAATAATATCTTAAAACCTGATTCACTGGTATATTTGAATTTTTCTACAATGGGACACTTCCTAAAGCAACTTGTCTCACTCCACTGCCCATTCTAACAACTTTCTGCACACTCTGTTGATAAAAGACAGCACTCGGCTGCAAGTAAAGCTAGGCCAATGTCAAGGAGATTTAACAGAAAATCCCTGTTTTGCCTGCTTAAAAGCAGTGCCCATGGAGGAGCACAGCTCCACTGAAATCAGACAGCACCTACCTGGGGAAGTGGCCTGACTTATTTGGGTAAGTGTTTTGAACGCTGACCATACACAGGTATTATCTCATCAAGTTCTGCGGATTTTCAAGTGTCTCTGTGCAGACTCAGGCCTAGATCACTCACTTGGCTTTCTGAAACTTGAGACCCGAAAAACACAATCTATCTACCCAGCCCCTTCCATCCAAGCGGTATAATACCTTGGGAGTTATCTTTTATCTAAGATTTGTTTATCCCTCTAGCACAATATGCTATAAAGCTGTGCTGTGTTGTGAGCTAGTTGGATATATTGCTGATCCAGTTGGATTAATTAAAACCTTTTGCTTCCTGAGAGATACAGATGTTATGAGTAATCCGAGACAACCTGATAATCCCTCTGGGACCATCTCAGGTGATTACTTGCACAGTGTGTAAGCAAGAGCACTGTGTAAAAACTGATTTTCCACGTTTATGTATCATTTATTTACTAGTAATTTTCAGTTGTTTTAAATAATATAGCCCAATAGCCAGAAATAACATTGGTTTCTTCATTCTTACCTCTCCCACTCACTGCCTCATCTCTCTTGATACCATAAATTCATTTAAACATATTAAGCCAATGATAATAAAAGTAAAGCTTACATAAACACATGCTAGCTATAACCTTGGAAAAAACGAAATCCATAAAGCTTCCCAAGGAGGCTGTTTTTAAATCTTATATAAAGATACATGGTTTTGCTATACACTAGAACCTGAACATCTAAAAATCTACTGTCATGTCAGAGTTAAAGCAAAACAAGGCGCATATGCCCCCCCATAGTCCTTCTGCCAATTACTCTTGTTGTATCCACCCCAATCTCACATTTAGACTGCAGTCTCCTAGAAAAGTGGATGATGCTAAATCTTTTACTCCCTAAGCGTAACGTGTTTTTTACTGTAGGCTACTGATACGTTTATACTCTAAGCCTCTTCCATGCAGCTGTTCAGAGAATATTAACATCGCCAAGTTCAGCTGCTGCACTGAGACCAATACCTTGCCTGAAAACACTTCATCTGCTCCAGCTGTGAGACATAACTGAGACTGCTAATAACTAAAAGAGATCACAGAAAAATCTTGATAACCTTGCTTTGTTGAGCTCATAGCACTTGGACTATGGTCCAGCAGTCCAGAAGGGTCAAAATGCTTTTCCAATGGCACTCAAAGGGGGGAAATACTCCCTGAAATGCAACTTCATATAACTTTCTGTGACACCTTCTTCTCTGTGCACTGGTGGGTACACATGAATGAACAGTTCTACTCTCTCTTTATCTGGATGTTAAAGAATTTACCACCTTTCTCATTGTTTCATCTGAAATACTGAACTAACAAATTTATCCCTGGTTTCGCTTAGAACTTGCATCACTGACTCTGTGTAGAAAACTTTACTCCAGTCTTCTAGGTGACCTGCAGCCTTCTGAAAACCTTTCTTCACGTGCTGAAATAGCAAGACGTGCTCACTTCAAACAAAGGGTAAGGGAGACGCACAGCTTTACTTCTGGTATTTCACCCAGCTCGATATTGATGATAAGCCCAAACGTAAACCTACCCAGGAAAGCTAAAAATAGACCCAAATCAGCCCTTCTGGCAAAACCTTTAGCACTCTGTCTCAATGTTTAAAACTACTCTGGCTCAAGCAGGTCTTTACTGCAAGGCAGTCCCCACATCAACACCTCCTCCTCCACTAGCCCTGCATCTCTTAAAAAGTCCAATCAGAAACTAAGAATTCCTGCTAGATAATCTCTACCTCCCATAAATAAACTGTGTCTGTGAGATGTAGTTATTAATGCCCAGCTGAGTTTGCAGCCTTTCTGGGGAGATGCGTGCCTGTGCAGAGGAGTAAAAGGAAAGGAGTTGCACACGGAAGACCCCCTAGTTTGGAAACATCCTTGTGTCCTCCTCTCAGTATCCTTGACAGTTTTGCCAAACTGTAGATTCAAATCATACAACAGGGAAGACCATGAAGAAGAGAGAAGCTGCTTCATCCCTCCCTCACTGGGCCAGACTCCATAGGATATTCAAATATTTGCCAAGTCCAGCCTGGTAATAACTTCCAAGAGATCCTTCCAGGGGTGCAGGATGTCACCCAGCTCTCCAGCCACTTCACAATGACTGCTGTGGAAGCATCCTGCACCCCACCTGCCAAATACAGTTTGAAGGTCACATCTGTATGTGGCTGAAGCAATTAAGAGCTCACTAGCAGGCCCATGCTCTTGTTCAAAGGGATTTAAACAGGGCCCACATTTTAAGAAACTGTAAGAAGCAGCTGAAAAATTGACACAAGTCCTCTAATGCTGTCAAACCCTTCCATGGCTCCATGGCAGGTGGTTCAGAGTCATGTCTCTCCCATATCCCAAATTCCTGCAGGAAAAGCAGATGCCATTACACAGCACTGACTCTTGTAGGACACCAGTAGAGCAGGGTTGGATTTCAACTAGAGCTAAACACTCAAGACTATAAATTCCTACAAATGTAAAGCCTTCTCACATTACTATCTGTTGCTGTAAAAAAATATGATTTAATCTACCTTACTGGTAGCAATTTTTGCTAGAAGGTGCTATCTTACACGTACATTTTCAGGATCAAAAATTAAATCCTATGGACTCTTGGGATTGCTTGTCTGGAAGTCTGCCAGACAAGCGCTTTCCTACAATTACACACTGTTATGTCAGTGCGTGGGCTTAGCCACTGCTTAACAAATTTACTAGATAAACCTCCATGATTCATACAAACAGCACTCAAGTGGCTAACTACCATATTGGCAGGGAACTGACTAATGTTACTTGAACAAAGAAAGAACCCACTTGAATAATGAATTAGGTTTTGGCAGATCAGTGGAGAGATGACTGACAGCCCACGGCAGTCCATGTCACAACTCCAAAACAAGAGCTGAGGAACAGCAAGGGAGGGTGCCAGGAGGAACCAGCAGCTTTTCAGCATCATTTGCCCATTGCTCAATATGGGAGATTTTAGAACTGGCTATGGCTCAGGTCAGAGCAACTCACCCGGTTTCAGTAGGAAAGAGCATGTCCTATTCTCTCCATTTAGTAAAATTAAAAGCAGAGCAGGGTATCAAGAAGAACCCACCCACGCTCTCCTTCATCAGCTCTCCCCTGAACAATGACAACTCGGGGTCAAAATGACAGCAATCACGTCTGTTTTCTTTTCCAACCTGCAAATCATGATCCTATTTTTAAGATGAAAACAAGAAGTCAGCATATCAAGCCATGAAATTAGAAACTGAGTTTTGGAAAGAGCTCGCTAGAAATTGCTCCGATAGCTGGCAGAAGTGACCAATTTTCCAGAGAAGGCATCCTGTACAATCACAACAACAAATTCTTCTGCTCATATACAAAGGCAATTTGAATTAACAAGTCTGTCTTCACCATAATTTCAAAGCAGTCATTGAAAAATAATATCTGCACCACAACTACCTACCCACAAATCTGAAAGTAAATAGAAGCCAAAGCTACCTAGGTATAGGAGATAAAAGTATCTCCCTAAAGCAAGGACAACAAAGCACCCTTTCTTAGCCATTCTGGAGACTGATAGATGACTAAGAGATTCTTCAGGGGCTTTCACATCTCAAGAAACCATGAAATATTCAAGGTTCATTGATACTCCTGCCTTCAGTATCTTCTTCTGACCTTCTACTGCAGCAACGATCACCAGAGAATTTCAGTGACCAGTGGAATATACTGGATTTCTGCTACTGCTTAGATGAAGTACATGCTGGATTGGGCCCATTCAGCCCACATAAACTCATATAAATGGCATATTTATGGGACTAGACTGACTCTGCAATCTGCTCTATGTCATTCAGGGCACTCTTGTTGTTGCACATAGCCAGCGGCAAACCAACTGCTCCAGGCTACACAAGAAGCTTGCAGAAGTATATCAGAGACCTTTGGAGCTGGCCAGTTTTCTCCCAGCAGAAGCACAAGAGGGAAGAAGGCACGCGGCAGTACACAAACTCGTGTTGTTTAAACGGCCACACTTGCTTCTTCAGAAAACCCCACCTCTCCCGAATTCTGCAAGCTGTTTCACCCTGCCGTCTTGCCACCTTCCCCAACACGCCTTTTTCCTTTTACAGACTTTCTTGCTCACTGAAGTCCTGGCTTTGCTGAGTTGCAAGATAGAACTGGTGTACAAACCACAAAAATCTTTCTTCCCTAATACATTCCTTTTTCTTTGAAAGGCACAAACCCGGTTAATTTTACATCTTCTTTGACGGCTGTGCTGCAGAAGCCTAAATCCTGCCTGTGACCTGAGCCAGAGCAACATGCAGCAGCAGAGACTGAGTTTCTTGCTGGAGGCTGTGAGCTGAGAGGAGATAATAGGAGATTTAAAAGAAAGGTCCTTCCTGAATGATAAGCAGTTCCAGGTCCATTCAAAAGATTTGTCAGACCTACACATTTGTTCTGCTCAGTGCAGGGGGGGATGAAATGACCTACATCAATACAAAGAGAGCTACAAAAGTCAGATCTTAATGCATATTCAGCAACTCTAGGCAGAAATGCAGAATAGGTATTTAAACAAAAACGCCTGTAAAAACCTTGCTCCCTTGTCATAGGATGCTTTATAGTTGCTATTTTTAGCTTCTCAAGTGTCAAGAAGCAACAGAAAAGATATTGCTGAACAGCACTGGACACCAAAAAAAAAGCAAGTGAGGTAGAACTAAATCTGAAGTAAATTCCACAAGATGAGGTTAAGTTATTCAAGCTCTCTTTCCTACAAGACAGGTGATGTATTTCAGTCTAAATATCCCACCCAACTCTGTCCTCAGTGAACAACCAAGTGACAAACTGCCAGTCAAACTGAAAAGCATCCTTGTTCTTCTCAGTTTCCACTGTCTCACATCGAGTAATGCTTTATCAGCAGCTACAGAATCTTAATTTAGCTATTTTTAACAAGTACACCATTTTGCAATTCTGCCCACCAGAAGGATTTGCAAACCTCTCTAAACACTCCTTCCTAGGTCCTGATAAATTTGCCAGCTTGAATAGGAAACTTCGGGCTTGCAGAACGAGTCGCTGCTAGCTGACAACGCCAGGAAGATTTTCTTTCCTATCTGCAGTTTTCATGAGTAGGCAGCTGGGATTGTGATGAATTACTATCTCCGATTCCAGTGCTAAGTTTAAGACATTTATTTGGCACAGTCTGTTAGAAAAGATGCTGCCAATATCAACTATTGGTATTAGCAAACTTCTCTGGGAAAACTACCAAAGGTATTTCATAGTCTCTCTCTGCTTGTAACAGGAGTCAGTTCAGGGACCAGGGCTTTTTACTGATTGAACTGTAACTGAATTTTGCTGAACGTTTATCTCTAAAGTCTGTTTCAAAAGAAAAACTGAAATATCTTGTTTTGAAAAAAAACTCACATGAATAATTTTCAGTTCTTAGTTACACCTCTTCTTGGGGCAGCCAAATCCTTTTCCTGAACTCACTGGCCACTTTGCCCGAGAAACTGCATTTTCCATCCGCTCTTTATTGTCCCTTCCTATCCCACTTTGGTGTTCAACTGTCTTTTTTCAGCAGCTGGCACTACAAAGAACATTTATAGAATCTCCTATAGCTCTGATCTCTCTGCAGAAATATTGCAAGTATAAAGCCCATGACCAGTATCTATATGGAAGTTGGTGTATTTTCTAATCAGTATTCAACCCAAGAAACAACTACTTTAGAATTCAGTCATCATACTGATGTGCATGAATTGAAAATCCTCAAATCTTCATTAATATCTTTGTAAAAGATTGAACCATTTGATCGTAACTGAACATTTTCACACTAGCATATAACTTAAAAAGGTTTCTTTTGTCTAGAGCCTTCCTGTGTGCCACTACACTCTTCACTCCTCTCACAAGCGAAGCCACATTTATTTTGATGGCATTATTTTCACGCGGTAAGCAACATAACTGTCTTTTTCTTATGCTTCTTGAATTTTAGATTCTACTCTTGACTTTTCCCAAAAGCCTACAAATCTACTTATGGTTTTGCAACTACTAAGCTTACAGGTACCACTTACAAATTTGACACGTAGATTTAGCAATTTCATAGGTAACATTTCTGAAAACTATTAATTTCAGCCGGTGGCACATCCATAGGTTGTTGTAAATGTCAACTCTGATACTGCTATGTGCATTCCCCATCTTTAACATGCGTTTCCAGGTTGAAAAAGCAAGAATACAATCCACCCAGAACAAATACAAAGCTGGTTACAAGTTCCACTTCCTTTTCACTTACTGAGGCCATGTATCTATTTTTTTATTACTATTATTATTGTCATTATTCATTATGCTTTGTGGCTCTCATCCTACCCTAAATCATCTACCATGACAACTTAGTTCCTTCTGTGTGACCTTCCTCTGCAGTAACAGAAGTCCCCACAAAAGACACAGGAAGTAAATACTGCAATACTTGAAGTGCTCTATATCCACTTCATGCTCCAAATCCCCAACCGTCAGTAAATACCACAAAGCAATTTCCACAAATGACTAATCAGCACCTATAGGTTTTCTAAGGCTTAGCTGCAACAGCTCATTAATGCTCTAAGCTCATGGATTTGGTTTTTACGGATTTCAAAATGTTTTGAAACCCACAAACTCACCACGTAAAGATGCTGTTCAGCAGAAATTTCACTGCATCACACTGCAAGCAGAGGCCTAAAACTGCAGCGTTGTTTTAAAAAAATATTTCAAAATCTCCCAACAGCCTTAATCTTCTGAAGATCTAAAAAGACTGTAGCAAGAAGACTTCCTTTTTATTGTTCAGTATTTCTCTGAGATGAGCCCAAAGTGTTAGCTGGGATAATTATCAGAGAGATTATGCAGATCTTATTTTCAAAAGGTTTTGTTTGCTCTTTTGTTACATAATTGCTCAGTGTTTGTACGCAACTCAGAAAACAGAAAGCATCAGAGAAATACCAAGAATTATTTATTTAACAGAAAAATAATTCTCCCGACTGATATTAACATTTTAGCAGTCTTTACTATATTTTGAAGATTTCTGTAACCTGGAGAGCTGCTCAGTGATCTACCCTAGGCAGCGCATGAGATGAGAAATGTGCCTTACCACTAGAGTATTTCAGAGGAGCTGCAAAACAGCAGGAAGCATAGAAATGGTAAAATATGGTCTCTTATGATTTCCTTCACTTCTAGCTTTGCTTGTGACGAAAGTCATCATATTCAGAGATGAAATCAGGACTTGCTATAAGTCAAACCAGCACCATAAATTACACAATCACATTATGGAATCACTAAGTGTTTCCAGAACTGGCTAAAACCAACACTTCCAAGCCTGTGCAAGTTTATAAACAAAACTCAGTCAGACTACCTGAATATACGTTGTAACTTTTAACCCATTTGCAGCCAAGATCTTTCAGACACCATCAAAGTCAGCTTTAAAGTGCAAAGACCCTGAACTCAAACTGAAATTGTCATCAGGCACACTTACGTACATACTAAACTTAGTCTCACAAACAACTTAAAAGTCACAGGAACTACACAATTTCATTTCCTTTTTTCAGTAATTGCAAGTTCAATATATGATTATTAACAGGTACTTTGTGGTTTTTTAGGATGTCAAGAAAGCTTACAGCAAGTGTGCTATGCAAACATCATACTAGCCTTACAACTACCTTTCGCTTAAACATAATAATAAAAAGAATTCTACTTACAGCCAACCATCATCATGGCCACCGAGAAAATTTTCTCTCCGTCAGTGGTTGGTGCTATGTTTCCAAATCCTATTGTTGTAAGGCTTGTCATGGTAAAGTAGAGAGAGGATATGTACAAGGAGTCTTTACTGGGTCCACCTTCCCATTGCCCTGAGCCAGTGGTGTTGTATCGATACGGTGTCCCGATACTCAGTGCCAACTGGTAGAGCCAGCTATCTGTTTTGATTGTATTAGTGATTTCGTCTATAACTTCATAGTCCCCAATGCTGTACCATATGCAGGCTAGCCAGTGGGCCACCAGTCCAAATACACACACCAACAGTACCAGTACAGCAGCACCATATTCCAGATAATGGTCCAACTTCCTGGCAACTCGACCGAGTCGTAGAAGGCGCACCACTTTTAAGGAACTGAAGAGGCTACTGATCCCCTAGGAAAAAAAAAAAAATCATTAATTCAACTGAAATATCCTGCTGGTTAAAACAGAAGGCTGCACAGCAACTCCTGAATATGCTTTAAATCTTCCTTTACAATTTTTTCATGCCCCAATGGAATACAAGATCAAACCCTCCTCCTCCTCCAGTACTTTTGTCCTCATCAGGATAAATCAAGTTTGGCATTTATTAGGGGGATAAATTGCTCAAGCTCAGTCTTTCCAAGCAGCAGAGCAGTTCTCTGGTATCCAAAGTGAGAAAAGGCACATTTATTATAAAAAAGGAGTGATTCAGTGCTTTGCCAGTTTGAAGTAAACGGGAGACTTTGCTTTGACCTCTCGGAGGTCAAATGTGGTGGAGGAGCAGTCACAGATGGAGTTACACCATCTAAGTCGAGTCTTCCTGAAGCTTCTCAGAGAACAGTATTCTGTTAAATCCAGGCAGAGGATTGCTATTCTGCCCAAAATGGGGGTCCATCTACTTCAGCAACCCTAAGCATTGAAAGATGCTCAACAGAAACATGAGAAAGGAATTATAACACGGAACTAAGAGAAATCTGCCTATTGTTCCTCCCATCCAACTGGGCAGCTTCCTCTAGTCCAACAGTCTCCACCTCATGTTATCCTTCACTGCAGCTAAGATAACTCTGAATATTTCGCTATTTATAAGAAATCTCACTGACTGAATATGAAACTAAGAACCATGGCCATACCTTTCTGGATGAGGGTAATAGAGATGACAAGGCACTGGCAAGAAGTAACCACATGCCTTTGCATATAGGGTTAATTTCCTTTCCACTCAACAGACATTGGATATATTTTCCTAAAGCAAGTATTTGTGTGGTGTGTTTTTTTACCTACACAAGATAAATGAAGTACAAGTAAAGGGAAGTACAAATATTTAGGGAACAGGAGCACAGGGACCATCAAAAAGTTAATAAAAACATCTGAGAGGGAACAAGAAATGTGTATGTCCTCCTCAATGCACAAATGGTTTGCAATGTATTTTAATAGAGTTTATAGATGCAGAAAGAGAAGAAAAATATGTTCCTGATCTATTGCAATCCCATGATATACCTAACTTTTGCATTTAATTAATTAGTGCCTCAAAATAGAAGGTTTGTAAAGGAAGGTTTCTAATATAAAACATTCCGAAGCTGAAGACATTTAATTTAAAGTAGAAATTAAGACATAGAAAGCAATGAAGCAAACATTCCTAGTTACTGTGCCAAGATTAAATTGCCCTTTTCTATGCATCATTATCAAATCAGTCTAGTCAAAACACTGACTAATTATATTATCAAACAGCAAAAGACTGGAGTTTCTGGAGTTTTCCATACCAGAAAAACATTAATCTCTTTTGCACCTCTGTTTCTTTCCACAACTAACATCTGAAGGGTAACATACATGTGATATTTCTAGATGTAATCTATTCAACAAAGTTCTTGTATGCTTTTCAAATCCTGCTGGAATTTGTTTCAGATCCCCAAATCCTTAATAAATTGAAGTTCTGTATTTGCATTCAAGCTCTCACGATGACTAATACCATGGAGAGAAGTGGAATTTTCCCATTTTGATTTCTGTATTTTGCATTTACACAAGACACAGATCCAGTTTATCACTCTTATTTCCATCTAAACCTATATCTACTTATTCGCTTTGGAATGTACACCCGTCAGGCACCCTGAACTGCCAACTTGTCCAAGAAACTGGTAAGTCCCTTACAACGTTCTTACACAATGGACTGGGGCCAACGGACTACTGAATGAGGGTTACACTCACTGAAATAAAACCTAAATTAAAAGAAAGAAAACTGCAGAGTAGTTTAAAATTGTATTTCGCAAAAATAATCTGCAGTGTGCTTCTGTAAATTAACAATTTGCTGTGAAATCAGAGGGAGAAAACGGCAGGGTGGGGGTTTTTTGTAGGCTCATGTCCTGTTGTGTTGGTCGAGGCTATATGAATTGCTTCAATTTTACTTAAAGGGAACTGTTCCCTAGCAAGATTAAGGCTAGGGAAGGAGTTAGAGACCTTGAATCGAAACTGGGGAGTCCCCTTTTTGCACTCAGCAGTTTAAGTTCATCCGAGTGGCAAGGGTTACACAGCACTTTCTGCTGCACAAATCCAAACCAAGGGTCAACCCTTGATCAGGAGAATTTACAGTCTGACACTGCATCCTCCAGTCACCTTCTCTCTCTAACTTTTGTGGACAGTTTTGCTGTTGTACACCTAATATAAACATACAGCATTTAATTCAAAGTCTGGGAGAAAGTTTGTGCTGCGATTCTTTTTTTTTTTCCTAAGCAAAGATAACAATCACATCTCTTACGTACAAAATGAAAAGTGAAAAGTTTCATTTTAGCTGACATTGAAATATATTCTTTCCAAAGAGTAATTAATTTAAGTAAGTTTCACTGTAAATCTTAAAGCCAGCTCAGTCTGACCCATTACTCTTAGGCAAAAATAGCAGAGATAAATTTATTGAACATTCACATTTCACGTATAATCTTGCAAAATATAAAGGCAATATTGTAATATTTAGAAGCCTCTTCCTTAAAGCACTACCTAGGAAAGAGCAAATAAACACATACTAGACTAAAATGTCCTGCATTGCACTGTTCAACTACTGGGTTGGTTCAAGCTTGTACCTTAAAAAATCACTGGACAGTAAATGCACAATTGTTAACACACAAAGTTCTGCCTAAGTTTCAACAACAAATCTCTTTGGTGGACATTATGTGAAAGACTAATTGCCTTGAGTTAAGTTTGGGCTACTAAAAAATTCAGGGGTCTAAATTCAACTGATTGTCGGCCACCTTTAATTTCATTTTTCTTTTAACTGTATTTATGCTCCATAATGAATATTTTGGAAACTCTTCAACTGCGGACAAACCTCAGCACTCATGAAGCAGAGAGGTGATTATAACCCTGAGTGGAGCATGTAATCCCATTTGGCACTAGTATTGTGTAAATAACACACATTTTTGATACTGAAAAACCAACCTTCTGGGAGAAGCATTTGTCACTCTATTGCTGTATTAAGTCAGTTTGGCAAATTGCCTGTAATATCTGCTGGTCTGTGTTCTGTCAGTGAGGATATCTCTATGTTATGAACCACCCAATCCTATCGCTTAAGGTTTTGATTAATGTATTTTATCATGTCTTAATCAGATAAGGACATTCAGCTTGCTCATCTGCAATTATCTCAGCTGTAGAAATCCTTTAACTGAAAAGCCACCTACTTGAGAATTCCATTTTGTGTATCAAGTTTGGAATCAAATTCCTATCACATCATTGACTTAAACAATCATAAATTACAGGAGACTTTCCCAGTGACCTCTAAGGCCATTAGATCAGGACAGGCCACAAGCAGTAGCTCTGAACCAGCCCTTTTTATACCACCATTTCTAGTTAGCCGACAGCTGAAGCCACCACAGAGGATATCAAGAATGTCAAATTTATCCAGAAGAACATTTCTGAGACAAGGATGTTCAACTTTGGAATTAAACTAGGCATGCATGATTGAACAAACCTCAAGTTTATTGACACAAGCACCTTGCACAGGCTCTATTTTCAAATCCCCCTGATATTCTAAGAAAGGAAATTCAGTTTGATAGTGGAGGCACAAGTGATGACAGCACTCAGTCTGAAATGAGGAAGGACAACTCCTTCCTATTAAAATTACCTGAACCTTGCCATTTCAAATCCTAGATGTTACCACATTGTCAAACCTCAGTCCTCCAGGATGAAAGAAGTGTCTGGGTTGTGTGTTTGCATCTGGAGAAACTTTCCCAGCCACATGGCTGAGAAAGATGTTTCCTGCAATTAGGAATAGACTTCTTGCACCTCGAACAAGAACAGGGAGCTAAGAGCTCTTACGCTTCATGAATCCCTGATAAGCCAGGCAATAGAAAGGATGAAGCTGTCAAAGTCATGTTACACAGCAGTCAAGAGCCAAACGTGTAAGAGGATAAAGGGAACATTGTCATCAAAGGATAATGAAGGTTAACAAGTGCAGGAAATCATTTAAGTTAATATGAACGCCAGAGATGTCCTCCTAAACCAGTAAAGAGAGCACAGAGTATGTTCAGCACTAAAGGAGCAACAGAATAGCAGAGCTGCATCTTTGTAAAAGAGGTAAAAGACTTAATCAGCTGGTTACTTGCTAATCTAATAGGTCTCTTCTACAGTAGGAAATTATTGCCTAAATATTTTAAAAAGCAAAATAAAAGCAAAACCAGCCATTAGTTTCTACCATCTAAATATACTAAAATCTGCTTGAACCTCAAAATTAAATTCCAGTATGCTGAAATGCTAAATTTGTGCTGCCTTTTTTTTTTTTTTTCCCCTATTAGGGAACAATGTGTTTTTACCTCTAGGCACTTTTTTGATTAGATTTCACTCCATGATTTTTTATTTATTTGTTGTTAGCTGTGGGCACATATGCAACAGCAACAAAAAAATGAAACATGCATTTTAAATGTGTTCTAAAACTGAAATCCTCCTGTCCCTGAAAATGGGAATTGGTCCTGCATCATTGAACAGAAAACACTGTCTTGGAAAAGGTCAGAGGGAAAAGGGAAAAAAAAAAAAAAGATATGAGATTTTCACTGTGTTTTGATGTTCAGCACATTGTGGTTTTGAAGAATTTATGGAGTCGGCAAGAATCAGCACTGGGAACCTTTCTATGAAATGCTGTAGGGCATGTTGCCACTGCAGTCAAAGGTGTGACTGCAGTACATACGGACCTTCTTAAGCTACATTTAAGCTAAAATGCTTAGAGATCCTAGGCGCAAGCAATTACAGCAACCTGCGTTCAGCAAAACTAGCCATTAAAGTGATCAAATCCTCTGATGACTCTGCAGCCCAGGCTGAGCTCTTTATCTCTGTGCAAGAGCAGAATGGTTTCACATAAATTGAGCTCGAGCACAAGCCACAGCCTACACCATGACTGAGCTCTAACCACTCTCCTGGAGTGAGATTCATGTCACATAATGCTGCAACCTTACAGCCAACCATCCGATCTATGTGAAGTGCCCAGCTTTCCTTCCTGGTGAGCGAAGGAGAGGGGGATGTCAGAAGAGTCATTCACCCAATCCATCTCAGGCAGCTGGATGAATCACCTCCCGGAGCTGCCTCTCTCCTCTCCCACTGAATACAAAGAAGCTGAAGCCTATCACTTACAGAGCTTACAGGAGGAGAAATTAAACCCATCCTTAGAAATCTGGATAGCCTGGATCTGGGCAGCATCCAAACCTGTATTATGTTATTACAGAGACAGATATTGCAGAGCACTGCCTCACAATGTGAGAATTATCTTTCTCGATATGAGCTTGGAGAATAAATGCTATTAATAATGGTAGGCTGAGATTTTCTAAAGATGCAATAGCATGCTTATTTCTCCATTGAATAGACAATTACTCTACAGAAAGTGATGCTACACTACATTTGGTTCTGATAGGATTTTGCAGAAGTCCCCATTGCCTTGAAGAAGGAATTGAATCAGTTCATTAAAAAATGAACAATCACAAAGAAAAATGGACTGGGGTTCTTGATCTCAAAAGGGCAAGAGCTGGTAAATTATGAATAATAGTATATTGAACTATAGACAATAATAAGTGAAGAGAACTGAACTGTGAGAGATAGGAGAGGCAGACATTTGGCAGCAGAGGACACCTGGAATGTCCTTATGTCAACAGGTACAAAATACCCAGAGGTTGTATCTCAAAGAAGGAAGGAAAAGTTGTAAAGCTGGGTATCAGTTATAAATCACTCAAAGGAAGAAGATAGAAACAGAGAACTGATAATATATAAGAACAAAAAATGGATCAACAGAGGTACATCTTAGATGGTGAAAACAATAGGGAGCAAATGAGAATTGCCAAGTATCAAGTTGAAATTTTCTTTGTAAAGAACATTAAAACAAATACCCAGAGATTCTTCACATTCATAAATGAAAAAAAAGAACAACAAAAGCAATCAAACTGCAATGAAGTAATAATAATCCAGGCCTGGGCTAAAAATTAAATTAATTCTTAGCTTTAGTTTTTAAAGATGATGTTGATGTTTTCCAGCAAAGCTAATGGATCAAGAAGGAAATAAATTACTCCTTCCCTTAATGTTTGTTCAGGTAATGTAATTAGAAACATTGAGATAAATCAAAATGCAATCAGTGCAGCAATAGGTTTGCTAAACTCAGGTTAGCTGGAATTTAGCCAAGTTTTCTTGATAGCTTTCTCTGATAACACACCCCATTTTCTAAATAAATGAAATGCAGTATTTCAGTAATGCAAGGGGTGAAATTATTAGGAAACACAAAGAAAACACGGACCACAACTGGGACTGTGAAGTGACTGAGGAACTTAGGAAAAGGATGGCAAAAAAGGTAGTCTAGCAAGGGCAACAAGTGGCAACTCTCACTGGTTTCTTCATGAAGCAGAAATATTATACAGTCACAAAAGATGCTGACGGCAACACCTTTGAAACACACAGTCAATGCAAAAAATAACCAGGTGGGAATAAAAGAAAATGTGATAAAGCTTGACAATACAGAGTTCTCGAGGCATCCATTACAGGGCAAATCAAGAAAAATTCCTACAGCTACCAAGATCTTTAGCTGACGATTACTGAGAAAATGAAATATTTGGGTATATGGGTTAATCCCACAGTGACTCAGAGCAATCAGTGGATTGCACTCACAGAAGAGGTTAATTCAGTTCCAGGACAGATCAGTTGAGTGTTTCCACTGTCAAGAGGAAAAGCCAAACCCCAATTACAAAGTGGAGATGAATTCTCTGCCTGGAGTATCTTGTACAGCTCTGCCCTCAAGAGATGTATTCAAACTTAACTCCATGCAGAGAGAGGCAGCTGCAATGGCCAAGAAAAATTTCCATAAAATTTCACAAATGAGATTTCTAGACAAGATCAGTCGATTTAAATTAAGGAAAGGAAAATATGTGTGTTTATGCAGGGGGAGGCAGGGATGACTGTTCTTTCTAAGCACATCAGGGAGATAAACAATAAGGAAGGAAACTAGTTATTTAACCAAGAAGGTTCACACAGGGCAAAAACGCACAGACTACAAATTAAGACAGATACCATGAGCTAAGGCAGATTTTAAGCAGTTTATGGGAAGGGTGATATGATGAACCTGCCTACCAAAGCCAATGACTCAGTGACTCTAAAGGTTCTGGTGAGTTTTACCCCATCTGCTTTTGTTTTTATCCTTTGAAAAGGTGAAGTAAATACAGTCTCAAGGGGAGGATGCATGTCATCTCAGCCTAAAGGATACCATGGAGGGGTCTGCATCTCCTTGTGGACTATGCTTGGCCCTGTGGTTCATCAGATGAATCCTACGCTTAGTGCATTTTGAAATACAATTCAAATACTTCATTTAAAGAAGCATGGGCAGGATTTTCATTACCTTTCCCTTACCAGCAGTAATTATACACACAAAAAATTTACCCAAACAAATCACTTAGCTGATTCTGTGAAGTCAGGTACAGCTCAGCATTTGTTATCAAAGCAGTGAAAAAGGCACCATTTTTGTAAACCTTGAGCAATCTTCAACGGGCAGTTGTCACATGATGGTACACAATTTAAAAGACAACAAAGTGCCTACAGATTTTGGGAATAACAGAAATGGTGAGTCTTGCCAATAGGAGTAGGTGAGCCTGCTGGCACATACCAAGAAGGTAATGTTCTATGCAGTGCAGGAAGACATATAGACTGTTTGAAATTTAACCAGCAAATTATTCCCAAAAGAAATTTTTCAGCTTAGCTACTTAAACAGAGCTTAGCTCTAAAATCCCTGGTTAGCTCCTTAATGCTTCTTTACTGGAGTTAATGTTAAAATAAATCTTCAAATGTATCTCAGAAACCTTTCTTTTTAGGTAAACAACTGACATAATAAAGTTGCATTGTTCCAAATCCAAATTCTGATATGAGAAAAATAAAAAAGTAACATTTCTGATTTATCACCACTTTAAGATCTGAATTTAAGTTTGCATTCAATTATGTAAATCCACACAGAAGTAAGGGGCTTTGCTTCTGCACAAGCTGTCTAGATTCTGGGTCCAGATAGAAACAAGCAGAGCCTATTTAATACTCGACCCTGCACCACTGGTAGCAATGGGAGTAGTGACTGCAGTGAGCACAAAATTGAGTCCTTACTGCAAAATGAAAGCAAGTAGGTTTTCTCATGCAGGCTCCGAAAGCTTCTCTAAATTTATTGCTTGAGATTTATCTTTTTTTCCAGGAGGATGAGGGAGCTTTTTCACTTTTCCCCCACCAACACAAATGTCAATAAGCTATAACATTATAAATAAACTTCTAGTGAATTGTTTATGGCACAACTATACAATGCAGTATTTTTTCCAAGAGTGAATAACTGAGGTTATAAAAAAAAGAGCAATTTCAAAATATCTTTTCTACATTCAAGTTAAGGTGGATATGACATCTTACACTATTGATTTGTTACTGCATCAGCATGCCCAACCAAGGGGAAAAGAGGATGATATCATAAAATTGGTAATTTTCACTTAGAAGGTGGATGGAGTATGAACTAGAACGGAGCAGAAAGTGTGTCACATTAGCTGGCATGCTTCTGAGCAGGATACTGAACTTAGCTCATAGTTTAATGCCAGCAACTAACTATAAATTTCCTATACCAGTATAGGAATAAAAAGAGAATAAATATCTGGAGCAAGTAACCTGCGTTGCAATATTTCTCTAAGAACTTCTGGAACTACGTATATCACTGTCACCAAGCAGTAGATGTAATGCCAACCCAGTCTTGAATAAAATAAAGACTCACACCAAATTACAAGGCTCTCTCCCTAGTAAAACTTAGCTAATTCTGGAATTAGCCATGCAGTTAGTTTCTCGAAGGCTGTACTTTGGCTCCATTTTGTGCAGAGCAATTGCTCGTCCCTAAGCCTGCAACTCTTTTCCCCTCCTTGATGGCTGTGCACAGCAATCTCAGTAATGTGGATTTGCACGACTCCCATCAGCATTATTTCAGTGAGTGTCTGGCTGGATTATTTCATTTGCCTTGTCTCATTTGTAAGCCTTCCCCTCCTTTGTGAGCGAAGGGATCACGTAGGACCCAAAGCTTCTCTGAAAGTACTCCACACACAATTTGCCCCTATTGGACTCTGCGTGACTTAATACAGCTCTGACTAAAGATTTTATTTAAATGGTTTGTACCCAACATCTGCTTCCCAGTAAGATACACAACACAGTAAAAAAAAAAAAAAAAAGTATGCCATAAACTGCATCAGAGCAGTGCAGCACAAGGCCACTAGGTCACATCCACCTCATGGGACAATCCTGCCTGCCCTCCCATCACCTTCTCCACCAGCTCTGGTTCAGACCCTTCCTTTCACAAGTTGCCCCTCACATCAAGAGGACATCAATGTGTCTCCACCCGGAAACCTGCAGAAATATCCCAGACCCTCTACAGCATTAACAAAGCTGGTAATTAAACAGCAGCAGAACTTAGAATAAAACCTTAGCTTGAATAAAAGCTAAAGAGATGTGGTACAATCCTGCAATAGGGGTGACAGAGGTGACTAAGTGACAGGGGTGGATATGGCTGACCCACTACATAATATATGCCTAAGGTGGATGTATTTATATTTGGACACCGTAACCAAGCCACTGGAGAGAACCTGAAAGTGCACAAGTCCGTGGGA
>NW_009694709.1:0-24178 GCF_000703405.1 Apaloderma vittatum
ATATATATATCTGCCAAGGATATCTCAGCTTTTCTGAATTAAGTGGATTTTTTTGTACCTTTTTTGTTTTTTATCTGAAATCTAGAATGCATTCTGTATTGCGAATCCGTGGGAGAGCTGAAGTCAGTAATTTAGCAGGCTGTAAAATGCGTTGTAACTAGAGAAGCTGGTTGTGAAAAGGCTCCAGCATCCAGGCACTAAGCAGAAGCAGCGACTGCAGGCGGTTCACAAGTGCATGGTGTAACGGTGTCCTGAAACATGCTCCAGTGTCTGTCTAGAACCCATGAATCTTCTCAGCAGGTTGGAAATCTGCACCACGAGCATGCTGAGGGCAGCCAGCTCAGGCTGCCTGTGCTGCACAGGGTCTGATGCTTCTGACAAGGATGATCTGAAAATGTTTTCCCATTACTAAATAGTTTAACCTTTTTTATTTAAACTCCTGGAATTCCTAAAGAACAACTAGGTTATCTTGACTGTGTTGCCACATAGAAATTTTATCCCTGCAAACACCTTATCTTTTAGTCTGCATTGCCTATCCCTGCATACAGGAGGAAGACTACGGCTCCTGCCATTGCTGCCCAACTCCCAGTCCCGTTTTTTCTTGCCTGAAGTAGTTTTTGGGGCCGTTCCAGATAACAGCCCTCAGCTTGGAGGAATCACGGCGGGAGGGTGGGTGTTTGTACATAGCACGTAAGTCTGTATGTCAGCTCCATATCTGGACTCAGTTTTCCCCAGAAGTGCCTACAAATAAAGCCATGTGTATTTGTGTGCATGTGTGCATGTAGATGTGTAGGTGCTTTTAAATCCCATTCCTAACTGCAGATTTGCCGACCAGGCAGGTGCTGCAGCTCAGAAGGGCTTGTCAATAGCGAGTAATCCTAGCTCAAGTGGAAATCATCGGTGAACCTAGCTGGGAGAGGAAACACAGTAATTTTCCCAGCCTCCTGCCTTTAGAATTTCCTGATCCTGCTTGGACACGATGGTACTGCAGTTGAAAATTATCAAAAAATTAAGCTCTTTGGATTTCTCATGAGCTTAGTGTGGTGATGTAGGGGGAGGGGATGGGGAAGGTCCAGGGAGAGCTTGTTGCTGGGGGCAAGTTCCCCTGAGTCTTCCAAGCCCCAACAACAGAGATAGTAATTTTAAAAGAAACAGCTTCTTTCTCTGTTAAAAAGCAAACTCTGCTCCGGTTGCATCTCTTTTTCTGGGCTTGCAGAGCTGTAACGTGAGGAAGCTCAGCCTAGGAAATAGACTGACTTGAGCTCTTTCCAAATAATGCAGGGAAAGCTGGTAGCGGCAACATGACACTGTCAACAAATTGACAATTCACATTCCCTCATGTGGTGTCAAACAGACAGTGCTGCACTTCCCTGTACTCCGTCCAAAAGGGTCCCGCTAGGCTGCGGCAGCAAAGAGGAGTTTCACTGTTGGAAAAGCCGGCAATCACAGGGCAGCTGCCAGCTTCAGCAAACAGCATGGACACCGAGAAGGGTTTCTGTTTGTTCAGCTCACAGGGATTTAGCAAAATATTAATAGGACCTATAAAACATCAGGCATCTCTGACCGCCTCAGCAACCCTTGGCAGAGGCAGCCAGCCGATTTGAAGAAAGAATTGTGTAATGTCACTGGGTGGGATGGGTCCTTGCTCTGCTCTTCCCGAGGCTTTAATATAGAGAGGAGATAGAAAGGGACATAACCTTTTTGGTGCAGGTAGCCTTGGAAAATGGCTGCATTTGGGACCTGCAGAGCAGAACCAGTGCCGGAGTTAAAAAGTGTCTCCAATCGTATTGTTAGAGCCTTTCCCCACCTTTCTGAAAGTCGTTGCGTTTTGCAGCATTCACAGAAGTGTCTCCCGATTCAGTCGCAGGAGCTGCCCACACGTTTTTGAAGCAGAATGAGTGTGCCTTGGCCATGTACGTATCTCCTGCGAGCAGGTAAAGCTTTCACATCCTGACATGGTTAAAAATGGGGATTGGTTTGAAAGCATCACCCCTAAAGGTGAGAAAACACCTCTCCTGCCAGTAGCCAGTGAGGCCCCAATGCACGAGGCGGATTCTCCAGGAGGATTAAGGTTATCGCAGCATCTTTCATGGGGCTATGAGTCCCATAATGGAGGTCAGCTTGGCTCTTGAAATGGATGGTCTCAAGTTCTAATTTTTCTGAGATCTGGAGTAGTACCTCTTGATACAGTGGCTGCTCCTCGTTTCTGACAGCCAGGCCAAATTTAGAAATCTGACTCAACACTACAGATGTTAAAATGCTAGGCCTTTCTTTCTCTGCTCAGAAACAAATTCATACCATTACCACTACATTCATCATACCCCTTTCCCATTTGTTTTCTACCAATGTTCAACCAGAGGAGCTTCACGGAGGAAGTGAAACACAAGAGCAGTCACCAGTGGTGATGATCTGTCCCTGAAGCCTGATTCAGTGAATTGAACTCATCCATTCAGAGAACAGAAACATTCAATAAGACATGTGGACCCATCTTTTAAGGTATTTAGGTCCTTAACTATTAATGTTTCCAGTGGCTGCTAGGTTTTCGGGCACTTTCAAAAGCACAATCTGCCTGCTCTATGAAAAACTGCTTGCTCTTGAACATTCAACCAAACTTTTGTGGAAAAGCTTACCTCTGCGCTTACATTGTGATAAATGATGTAGGCTAGGATTAATTTCAACTAATTTTGGCCACGGAAAAAGCAAGCGTCCCATCTACTCACCTGAGCTATCTCTATAGCAAAGGAGAGCAGCATCTCTAAATGGTGGCTCTGCCCACCTAATTTCAATGCCTTCCTCTGGGATTGGCTGAGTTGTCTTCTCACTGCCCTAGCTATAGAGAAAACCTAGAAAACTAGTTTAGCTAAACACCTAGCTTTTAGGTGACTAAAGAAAGGTGGAATAAATCCCTCTCACTGCAAGTACTTTTAGGTAATGAATAATTTGAGAGTATTTTAATTTGCTCGCAGACACTTCAAGAACAGAAAATGAGGTAAAATTAGTCATGTGGTTAATTCATTATGTATAATTCCCTTAGCTAGAATCAGAGCAGAAGCCTGCCCAATAAGTCTAACCTCATGACTCCCATTGACATTTTTACAATTTGAAGAAAGCAGAAAACTCCCCCAAATTGGCTTTTCACCTAGTCCCATGAACCAATTTCAAGTCCAAGATTAAAAGTGCTGAGCTTGTATGAAGGTTTGAACCAGAACTTTTGCTGTTTATAGCAATGCAGACAACCTTACTGTTAATTGTGAAATATTCAGAAAAGTACATCAGGTCCCGTCACAAAGCTCACACACACACACATGCTCGTGTTTGAAAACCCATCCTTCCAGAAGGATAGGCTTGTTATAAAACTTGTGCTTATTTCTAAACGGTGTTGAAATCATTTTGTAAGAGGTAATCTTATCAAGAGAAAGCAAAAGAGGAGGCAGAAATCTTTTACTGCCAAGCAAGCTTCGGCTTTTAAGAGCTGTGCAACCAGTCTGCTTGTTTTGGGAGGTGAAAGTCGCTCAACAAAATTTTGCACACGTACATGGTAATTGTCTACGAAATGTCCGTGCTGTGCCTGGTACCACGCAGCAAGAGAAAAAGGTGGTTTTAGTCACTCTGTGGTATTGACAGAGCCATTTCACCCACCCTCTACCTCCCTTCCCTGCACACAGGGCTTGGAGATCTGACTGCGGATGCTGTGGTTGACCTTTATCCTGGCTGTGGACTGAACCTTGGTCCAGATATATCCCAAATGCAGAGCTGGATGTTCTGGATGGATCCCACAGAGGGCAGGTGGGAGCCTCCTGCCCATGCAATTGTGTCTTGCGGCTGTGGTGAACCTTCTGCATGTGGTCGGTAGTGGTCTTCCCGGGTACTTAAAAATATACCGCAAAACCTCTCTTGATTTTGAACCTGTGTGTCTTCATTGATGAAGCACCCCCTTGGTCCCTGACCTAAGGTCAATGACTTTAAAGGACATTAACTAGCATTGACTGAGAGATTTGCTAAAGGTCAAGGCTTGAATAATTCAAGCCCCATAAAGATTTCACTAAAGTCGAGGCCCTCTAGGCAGGTACCTAGTCTGCGTGGACAGGGTGTCTGTATATCCCTGACAAATGGGGGTGGTGCTGCTTGTACAAGTGGTCTGGTGAGGCTTGTATGAGGACTGTATGGTTTTACTTTATAAAGGAGTTACAAGGGGTAACAGGGTAACGTGACACAGCCAGAGGCAGAGGGGCAAGGGAAGAGGAGAGTTTATTTGGCACAAACTTGTGTGTCCTTTTTCCATCCAACTTCTTCAGCCACTGTGACCTCTGTAGTTTGCATGGGTGTCCCATCCTTTAGGAGCCCTCAGCATGATGGCTAAACAGCATCTTTCTGCAGGTTGTTGGCCACTAAATGGACTCCAAGATGCAGGACATGTTGTTCCTAGTCCCAGCTACAACATAACCCCAAAGCGTGACAGGAGAATTTCATGGTCGGTGTTTACTGTATTCAGAGCATCACTTAATGGGAGTGATATTCTGCCTGGTGGCACTCTATTCCTTTGGAAGGAGCACAGCAATGACTGAAGGGTATATTTTGAGCTTTATACTAAAACCTAGTCTGAAAATAGCATTGAGATGGAGCATATGTGTCTTGAAAGAGCTTGTCATTTCATTCTCTTTAGAAAAGACTGTTGACTTCAGTGAGGTACAGGATGGGACTTAAACCTCCAACAGATTTGAACAACGCCAGAACCATATAACTCCTAACTGGGGCTCCTGCACTGGGTTACATCTCTTCCAGTGATGCTGACTCCTGAGGTCACCCTGGGGTTCAGGTATCTGCCAGACAGGCTTCTGCACTGGCAGGGAAATGATGGAGGTCCTAGAGAAAGGCAGACAAAGAGGACGTTATCTCCCTGAACTGGTAGAGCTTCACAGCAGCCCGTGGCTGCTCCAAAGGTTTCTCAGACAAATAGAAAAAGAAAAAAAATACTAGTTAGGGGAGGACTGTAAGTTTTACAGGCATTGAGTCCTGCAACTATGTTCCTACCCTTAAGTGTAGCATCTTTGCATGCTCGTCGCCGTGCATGGTATAGCTGGGTCTGACAGGCATAACCTGCAGACGGACTGTCTCCCCCAGTTTGGGAAAGCAGATATGAGAAACCTGCTGGATTGGGACACGTCTGTGAGCAAAGCAGCCTCGTCTGCAGGCGAGCAAGGTCTTGCCTTGTGCTCATTTGTACACTGTTAGATGCAAAGATGAAACATGTCAAGATTGCCTTTCTTTGGTGGAGGTGGCTGGTATCAGGCTCTCTGTGCCTGGAGTTTGCTAACTTCACCGTACAATACAAGCCCAGTCCCACTAACCCATGGAAATAGATCTACAGGCATAAGTGAGACTATCCATATGAGTAAGAGCTACTCAAATGAATAATTGTTTGCAGTGTTTGTGTCTTTGTTATTTTAACTTTGAGTAATTCAGAAGTGACTGTAGATATATCCATATGATGACAGTTGTTTCAGTGTTTTCATTCAAAGCTCTTCTGAAAAACAGGTGATGCTCTCTAAAAAGGGCATTTTGTAAATGAACCAGACAGTCATTTGTAATTGGGTTTCCTTTGTTTGCTGTTAATAACAAAAGTGTATCTCTTTATTTGAAATTTCTCTTTGTTTTCCCTCTGCTAGAGAATAGAAAGAATTCAGAGCACTGTGCTGGGGCTGGAGCTAGCTCCAGCACCAGCTGGTAATAAAGCTACAAAAATGAATCTATATGTTTTAAAAATCAAGAGAATTGCCCAGACAATCATCGAAATGGCATTTGGTTCAATTCCATGTAAAAAAAAAATATTTTGAAAGTTTGACCTGTTGTTACATGACATTTTTTTCAATTCTTCAAAGAGTAATCCCAGTTTACCTTTTTTTTTTTCTTTTTCTTTTTTTTTTTTTTTTTCCCCTTCAGGTTCAACCCCTTTTATCACACTAAAGTGCCAATCAATATTGTGAGATAGATGTTACATCTTAGGTTTTTATAACATTACTTGTCCCAGAAGGGATACTGTATCTTTAAGGAAATGGACCCGATATCCTGTTTCTGAAGGATTAAAACACTTTAAAGAGACAGAAGAGGCTGTAAACCCCTATCATATTCTTATTCTCTCTTCATTATCTTGTCCAGTATCTATCCCTGCTGAGTAAATCTGGTTGTGTGTTTCTCCAAAGTGGTCATAAGAAGAAATTTATTTACTTCTCTTTGCACTGGAGGGGCATTACTGGGTTTCAAGGCTCTCCGAAGTAATAAAGATTTTGCAGTGTGTGCAGAAGGAGCAGAAATTCAGAACTTCTTTTCCCCCTCTGAGGTCGTTTGGCCAGCCTAAAGGGGAGACACTTCTCATTTTCTGACAGGCTTTATTTCCGTAAGATTTTCCAATTAGCAGGAAAAGGTCACACTAATGTTAGTGCTGCGTGGAGGAAGGGGGATCTGACTATGCAAACAGAGATCTCCTTGAAAGGACAATATAAAAATATTGTATTTTCCTTTATTTCTTAATTAAAAATTGGAGGGGAGGTGTGTGCAAGTGTGCACGCTTGTGCATGCGTGTGCTTGCTGGAGGGGGAAGGGAGCGCTCCCTCTTGCCTGGGATCAGCAATTTCACTGCATTTGCAGACCTTGCTTTTCTCTGAAACAGCGAATTGCATTCACTCTCCTGTCTATATGTTTGTCCACCTGGGTGGAAAACAGACAGCCCAACAGATTTCCATCCTGCAAGTGCTCGGGAGCAACCGGGGTAGGGGCAGGGAGACGACACGCACGTAATCCGGTTTTCTTTTTGCTCCTGATTAATTCTGAAGAGGAATTTGGGGTGGGGTGGGTTTTCTTTTGGATGGTTGGTTTGGGGATTTTTAATAAAACCGAGATGAAAACAAACAACGCTGACTGCAAGCATTTTCCCCCCCCTCTCTTTGAGCCCTGCTAGAAGCATCTCTCTGTAGCTTTCCCAGTAGCTTTTGTTTTCTGTGCCGGGTGCGTGTGTGTCCCCACGCACGTGCATGCCGAAAGCGCAAGAACTTTTTCCAACGAGGTGAAGAGCCGGGAGGTGTCAGGACTTGCTCACGCTCAGCTTTCAAAGAAGCCTCACATTCTTCCTCCTCACAGGCAAGCATCCGTCTCTATTTTTGTAACCCTGGAACAGCCATGGCCCTAACTTGTGTCCCCTTCTCCTCAGAGGGGCCATAGTGTTTAAATTTGGCTATGGGCAGGGGGAGAGGCAGGTGCACAAGTCTGGAATCTCTCCGCAGGCGTTAAACTGGTCCAGCTCCTCCCCAGCATATTTCCTCCTTAAATGCATAACTGGCTTTGCAGCCAGGGAGCTGGAAACCATCTCAGGAGTCAATTTGGTCTTGAAGGCATTGTATTAGGGCTGCCTGCTGACACTCCTGAGCAGCCAATTGGTGCTGTGAGTGGTTCCTGGGAAATAGGAAAGCTTTTCATTTCAGACTGCAACTTGCTGAACTACACACATGCACACATACACGTAAATATACGTATGTAGCCACCAGAGAATTATTTCACAGGAAATTAAATATTTGCAGCTCTCCCACACCATTTCATATCTTGCCAATTCCCATAACCCCCTTTTCAGATCACCGATCCCTGCTGGAGCCCAGAAACTGTCTATCATAACCAGAAGTTTATACACTGGGAAACATTTCTGCACCAAATTCTTCGCTGGAGTCAATTGGCAGGGTGCCACCAAAGTCAGAGCTGTCGCGGTGATTTACACCAGCTGCGGATCTAACCCAGAGAAATGGGAAAAAACTGGTGGGCTTTGTGCATCCGAGAGCTACGAGTCCCCGAGATAGCAAAAACTAAAATATCCTGATCTCCCAAGATGCTGATCAGAATAATATTTTTTTCATCCACATTAAGCAGTAAGCTTAGGCTGCACTGTGGAAATCTCCCCTTCCTTCTTGTTGAAAAGTGATGCTTTATCTTCTCTGGATTTCCACCCTGACATTTCTACCAAATGACAATTAACTTCCCCATTAATCAAAAGTAATTTTCTGACGGCATTTGGCACTGTATATGTCTGTAACTGCAGTACTTCATGCTGGATGGGCTCTCTTTCTGTAGGGGGACAGGGATCTCCCTATGAGAGAGAAAATCAAAGCAGGGCAGTTTGTGGGTTTAGGTGAGACATGGACTCGTGGGGAAGGGCCGGCAGCAGGTCGTGATGGGAGTGTGAGAAAGGACAGGGGCTCCCCAGGAGCGGGGAAATCCGGCACTGCTGGCTTCCAGCGAGCAGCTTGCACTCGCAGTTAACGACAGCAAAGCAGGGAGACAAAGCACATTTCCCTTTACTGCCCTCCCCATTTCTAGCAGAGCCGGGGTGGACAGCGAGCCAGTGGTGCAGCCATCCCATATTTTACCCACCGTCCTTGTGTTCAGGTACCTACTGTGTCTCCCTCTTCCAGCCCTCCTCCTCAGGGACTAAACAGCTTTGGTCCTTGTCACAGAAGTCTGGGTGACAAATACGTTTTAGTTACAATTTGAGAGCTACGACACTCCTTCAGATTCACTGCAGAAGCACAAGGTGATCTCTTGTTTGCGCCAATGGATGGCAGGGCTCCTGTTCGCTCCAGTGGCACAGGATCAGACTTTACAGGGGATTTCTGGTGAACTATTTCAGTTGAGAAATAACCAGGCTCATATCTGGGAGAGAAAATGAAAAAATAAAGTTTACGTTTTTTTTCTTTTTGTTAAAACATGAAGCAGTAATGTTGCTTGAGTTTTTAAGTAGCTGTGAGAGAAACCTCTTTTATTAAAAAACAGTTTTACCTAATGTCTGTGTGATGCATGAGTGAAAACAGGGAAATAACATAAATACTTGTTTTAACCTTAGAAATATGAATTAGCTTTCATTACAGCCCTCAAAGTAACCATGTCTGCTTTAACACCATTTCAGAGAGGCGTAAGCTGCAGCACAGGGATGCTCCGTGAGTCACTAATTGAGTCAAGTCTAGAACCCCAAGCCCTTATTACCTTATTGCCTGTAGGTCTGTTTGTGTCGTGAGGTAAGCTGAACACCTGCAAAAATACGCAAAAAGGCTTGTGAAGCTGCGATTCCTGTTTTGATTTCAATTTTCCGTTCACAGGCCGGAATTCATTCAGCAGCTCGTGGTGGAGGTGCAAAAGTAGTGTGCTCCTTCCAAAAACTTTTGCATTCTCATTGATTGAATGCATCAGAAACTTAAAACCCAAAGGCATTTGCTTAGGGAACAGGTTCGTAGGGACTGGCACCTAATTTTGACCTGTGTTTGCAGACTCATACTATTTACCTTTCACATGCATTAGCTGCATGCAGACCAGACTTTATTTGCAGTGATGTTCAGGAAGATGGATCATAGAATCATAGAATGGCCTGAGCTGGAAGGGACCTTAGAGATCATTTTAATCCAGCCTCCCTGCCGCCAGGGACGCCACCTCTCGACTAGATCAGGCAACACATGGGGACCGAATGGGAATCGAACCCGTGACCTTAGCGTTAGCAGCGCTAAGTTGGGCACATAGCTGGAATTTGTTGCGTGGTTGTGGTGAATTGTGATAAGTAGCTGTGCTTTGGAGATTGATACATTTAATAAACACTCGATGTATGTAAAATAAATTAATCCCTATTGTTTATAGGTTAAGATGTGGTATTTAACAACATTAATGCTGTTGTACAAAATAGTCAAGAGCATGTCAACGTTTTGTTTTTATCTAGACCATATGAACCCATGAATATTAGAAAGCACACATTTTAGACCAGATGTAGCTGTAGGGTGACCCTAAGCCATAATATCTTAATGCTATTCAGTCCTCAGATGGCTGGATCTGGCACGCGCTTCCTAATGGAACTGCTACCTTCCTAAGATTTAAGGCATGAGTTGGTATTTTTACTTTTCTATCCAAAATTCAGCTATTTGTACGGCTTAAACCTTGGAGCATCCACCTGCTCAGCAGCCACAGGCAATGGTCTCCTGTGCTTGGCACAGGCCAGGTCCCCTGCAGAGCACGGCCAGAACCCCACACTGAGCTTAGCACCCGACTGAGGACTTAACAGGACATTGCTATTTAGCTGAGCTGGTGGTTAATAAAAATAAAGCCAGACCAGATGTAGAAACCTGCTAGAGAAACTGGATCATTCCAAACATTTAAGAGCTTGCAGGACCGTGAGAATCCCTCTGCTGCAGGACTACTCCGATCTTTTGTTGTTGTGTGTAGCTTCAAAACTGCATTTGACACCTTCAGGTCATTAAAGGCATGTAATGACACACTCTTTGGTTTTTAAGAGAGTCACTGTTTTAAAAATCCCTCTTCAGAATCTGAAAAATATATAAAAAACAACAGGGGGCACATGTGTAATGACATTTAAAAAATCAAGCAGATAAAGATAACTCTGTGTTGCTGATACTACCTTGAGTACACAATATTAACAGTTACTCTACAAATAATTGACTTATCTAAACCAACATGAAAAAACTCCAAGTTCAGGTATTACGTTTTCTGTACAGGGACACTGGTAATCTTGAGTGTATTTTCATTATGCCTTTAAGAAAATGTATTTCTTGCTGTTATAATACATGCAAACAAGCAGGGAGAGATTTGCATTGAGTTGGCATTAGTTTTGTTAGGGCTGCCAAAACTGGGGCTCTCTGCAAGTGATATGTTTCACGTTGCAGCATTCCTCTAAAAACTTGCAGAACTAAATAAATAATGGCACCGTGGATGAAACTGGAGAAAACTGAGCAACGCTCAAGCCAGGTGCCCAGAATTTCTCTCCAGGCTGCCAGATTTTCAAGGAATTAAACTTTCCAGATCAAATTCTGTAGTCTTTATAAAATTTTGGTGGTAATAAAGCACCAGTGACTTTACATATAACATCTCAGCCAGCACCTGTCAAAATCACTGGAGGAATTACTGCTGATTTTCATGATCACTGATGGTGCCAGTCGTGAGAGCTTCTTGTTCCCTGCTCCCTGTTTGGCTGATCTGATTTCTTGTTGGCTCTCCTAGCAGTGCTCAGGGACTTTTTCAGCCTGCAGCTTGGAGCAGCTGACCATGGTTTTGAGATAGTGTCTCCTGTTTCTAACTGTTGGCCTTTTTTTTGGATATTGTCATTTATCCTTTAATTATAATAGTGTAATTATAACAGTATAATTATAATTATATAACAATAAATATAATAGATAAAATAGCAGAGTTTGATCATCAGCCTTATTTGCTGCAAAAACACCTGATTGCAGATAAAAAACTATGTCTGTATCTCCTAGTGAAATTTTAAGGCTTGCTTATTTTCAGACACCTGCCCAAATATCTTTAACTAATGAGTAAGGATAGATTCAGGTATATCCTTGCAACTGGCCACTTGCCTAAGTTTACTGAGCTCAGCTGAATTACTGCTCTATGGCCTGGTAGGAAACAGACCTTGAAGGTCTGCACAAAATAACTTTGCACTCTTTGAAGAGGTCCAGAAGAAACTTTTCAGATTTGCAGAGACTGTATCTCTGGTGCACTGACTTCCTGGTAATGGCAGCCCACTAAGAGTTGCACTTGACTGGAGTTCCCCTTAGTATTTTGGTTAATTGGATGAACAGGCATTTTAGTGACACAGACTAGATCTCCATGCAGCAGCCCATCAGAACTAATCAGCTGGCTGTTTTCCATTCACACCAACGGATGGTTTTATGAGAAACGTTAGTAGATGGTAACCTTTTAAACTGAAGAATGTGTTAAGTAATGGCACTTGGATCTTGGCCTTAAAAGAAGAGAAAGGATTGCCTTATTGCGTGAAGATTACCTTATTGCATGGTGACTTTTCACAGTCTGAATCACTCCTCTAAAGATACAAGAAGACATCTTGGTTTCACCTGAACCATAGTGGCAATTCCAGCAGAGCATATGGTAAGTTGCCATGAGGTGTTTGTTTTCTTCTTGTGCTTGAGTGACTGGACAGACTCAGGAGCTGCAAAATTCAGTTTCAGATGCCTGAGTTGAGAAAGTTTGTTCAGTCCTTCCAAGACAGAAATCTTTTTCAAACTGCCTTTCATACTTTATGAAAACTTCTTTGGTCCCCAAGGCTAAATATTGTAAGGTATGCATTTTGTGCCTGGCTCCTGAAATGGAAATTGGCAACCTGAAGTTGGGCTACCTTAGCATAGAGGGACACAGAGCAGGAGTGGAGCTGAGCCCAGGTACACACTCAGAAGAGGAAACATTTGAAGACACAGTTAGCTGGAGTTTCGTGTAGAAGAAGATAATGAAAATAGAGTTGCTCTTCACCCCTTGATGCTTCTTGAGGTATCGGTGCCTTACTAAGAGTTTCAGGGAGGTCTTTCGCATCCAGCATGGATAGGACAGAATCTCACGCCTTTACCCTGAAAGTGGATATCCCCTGATCCTAGAGCCTATGCCTTGTCTTTCCCTCTTCAGCCACTCATCTGCAGAAAGAGTGTTTTCTGGGTTTTTGGTTTTCAGTTAATGAAACTTTCTTCTGCACAGAAGCCATCTGGCAAAGCCCGTGTCCAGACTGGTCCAGGATGTTGTGTAGAAGGTGCCTTCATGAGGTAGGGGCTGCTTCTTCCAGAGTAGAGTGATGATCTGGCCTGCCTACACACCATACGAAATTCTTAACCACAGCTTATAAAAAGAAAGGGGGCACACCATGGATTTTCTTTGGAAAGAAGACAATTGTAGCTTGTTGTGTCTTTGTATGTGTGTCAAGTACAATTTGAAAAATGCCAGTTAGATTAAGTTCCTCAGGAAACTCAGGCAATGGGATGTCCTGCTGCTGTTAAAGTGCTCAGTCCAGGAAGGCTGTGGGTGTCCTGGGAAGGAGCAGGAACAGAACTGGAGATGACAGGGAGGAGTTAGATCAGAAAGATATTTTAATGCCCCAGGAACTTAGGAGCATTGAGGGTTGCAGCTTTGGCCTAGACACCTCATTTTCCAGTCAGGCACCCGGCTCCTCTTTTTAGAACTGATTCTTCCTAAATTAAGAGTCTAAGTGCTGTAATATAAATAAATAATAAAATTAATAAAAACAATAAAATTCAGTATTGAAATTGCCATTGGGAAAACCAATAAAAGAAAAAGCCACCAACCATGTAATGGCTACTTTTAACCACTTAACATACAGTTTAAATCTCTAAAGAGGAATAATAATACATTTATTTCTAAAGTACCTGAAGTTGCCAAAGGCACTCAGGGTGCTCTGCGATATAAAACTGTTTCTAAAAATAAATTAGCACGTTATAAAAAGACTCTGTGTAGTGAATGTACTTAGTGAGCAGGTGAAACGTTTCTGACAGAACATGTTTCTTTTGGAAGAGGCTGGTGTACTTGAATTGGTCTGAGGGACCTTCCAATGAGAAGTGAGCTGAGCAGTTCTGGGTTTTATTACGCGGTCAAAAATCTTTCAGTGTTGTTGAAATGAAAGGCAGATGGGAGAAGGTGTTGTGGAGGGAGCCCTAACGATGATGGTCTGCAACACTGGGGATGCCCACACAGACCCGGGCTCTTCTGCCACCTCCATCCCCAAACCCCTTCCACAGACCTCTCGCAAGAGAGAAAAGCACGCCTACCCCCAGCCATCCAGCCCCAGGAGTGAGTATAAAACCAAGGCCATGCCTGCGAGGTATCTGTCACCAGGCGAAGGCCCCGCGGAGCGGCAGCCATCCCGCTTCGCTTCGGAGCACGGCTTTGTGTGGCTGCAGCCAGCTGGCAAGGGCTCCAACGTGGGGCCCCGCTGGAAAGTGCAAGAAAGCGAGCCGGAGAGGAGGATTCCCGAGCAAGCAGAAAGGGGGAGAAGAGGAGGAGGGTTTGTTGTTATTTGTGGTGGCTTCGCTTGTACCGAAATTCCTTCCACAATGAGCTGCGCGTCTCTGGCGGCAGCTCTGGCCGGGATCCACGCGGATCAGCTGTTTGATATTTTTACGAGCGCCGGTCGGATCGGGGCCGCGGTGATGCAACGCTTCTTGGAAAGTGGCAGTCTCCATCTGAAGCAGTTTTCAGAAGTGCTTCTTTAGAAAGTTAGCTGTTTGAAATGGCCTCGAAGGAAACCGCGCTTTACTTTCATCTGTATCCTAGGGCCTAATTGAGTTGAATACAAATATAAACTTATAACAGACGTTTCGGTCGTTCCCTTTAGCTTGTCTCACAAAAAGCCGGTTTAATGATCTTTCTGAAGGCTGTTTCACTGAGGCAGCAGAAAGGCACCAGCTTTACATCATTACTGAATAGTGCATAAAGGAATTATTTAGCAAGATGTTCTGTTTGTTAATAGACCCAAATCACGGTTTCTTTTACCAAATACCGCTTTTATTTGAGGTCTTTGAATGAATTTCATTCAAACAATGCTAACATCTGATGATAAAAACCACTAATGAGAGGAAAATCATCCACGGTTTTGATCTAGAGCTCTCATTAATTCCAAACTTTGCTTTTAGTTTGTTTTGCTGATCAAATCATTAGAACAGTTTTTATTGCTGCTTTGGCTCCCTCCAAAGAGATTTAGCTTTCCATGAGCTTAAACCCAATTCTCTTTGTTTTCCTTATTCTGTGTCACATCACCCTGATGGAATGAAGTGGTCCAGAAGGGGACCTCATCCTGTTGCCAGGGAGGAGACCTCCCAACACCAGCCCCTAAACAGCTGATAAAAAGGGGGACGGAGTCTGCATTTTTTTCAGTTTAGGTCCTGGGATCGTAGACCTTAACTGATATGGTCTTTGTTTATGGGAGGGTATTTTTCCAGATGAAATATAGAAGAAAATGATTCATCTAGGGACGTTCAGCATTGCACCACGGAAATTTTTGCTCAATATGTGATGTTTTCCATACTTATTTATGCTGCTCCTTATACCTTGCACATGTTGTACTGCCTTGTAAATTGTTATTAATTGCTTTATAATTTTCTGCAGTAGTACCAAGCTGCAAGCTGTGCTCTTTTTTGTCTTTTTTTTTTTTTTTTTTTTTAAAAAAAAAGATAAGATCCCTAAAGTGCTGTTTGGAGATCGCTGAAACTCTTTCTGCAGTGCTCTCCTCATGCCTGTGGCCAGGAGCTTGAGGAGGGCTGGAGATACAAGGATGCTGTACCAAATAGGTACCAACAGACATCCAATGGTGCCATCATTCCCTATCCAAATATTATCCAGATATTATGTATGGATCCTTGCATCCTTTTCCCTTACACAGCCAAAATTGTTTAGACCTTCCTGGGAACTTGGAAGCACTTGGAAAAACTAGTACAACTTAAAAAAGCAAAACGTGAAGGAGGGTTAGAACATCCCCTGCCTTCCGATCACCGCATTTGGCCGAGTAAGACATGGGTTAGAAATTTGAAATGACTCCCCAAAACATGTGCCCTCTTAAATTGCCACTGTCCTGGAGGGCGTGGCCTGGCCATTGTATTACTTGAAATTTATGAAGATTAATGAAGAAGGTAGACAACAGTTGTGTGTTAGGAGACCAGGAGACAATTCAAACCACATTAATGGCAAGAAGTGGAGAAAATAAAATAAAAAAAACCAGTCTCTGCAAGCATGAAGGACAGAAGTGAGGGAGGCTGCATGCTTGGGATGTAAAGTAGTTCACATTCCCTTACACCGTCTCACTAGCTGATTTTTTTCCTTTAATTCAGAATCAGCTTACTGTATTATTTTAATAAAAATAGGTATGTAGAACAGTGAAAAGATGAAGTATTTAAGACAAATGGGGAAAATAAATAGTGTTGCAAAATCAACTTTTACTGGTGGTTCTCACTGTTGCCTTTCCCAGATCTTTCTTATTACTCTGGCAAAACCTTATGTTTTTAATCATAGAGTCACTTTTACGTATAGGTGGTTTACATTAGGAGCAAGCAAACATCCTGAGATCTGAAGAGGTAAAATAAAAACAGAACTATACCTTTTGGACTTAAGTTCTATGTTTCAGAAGTGGCCCATGGGAAGTGCTTGCTTTAGATTGGTGTTAGGAGCTCGTTACCAAGGGACTACACCGACTCATATGGTTAAGTGGGAAGCTAAGATTCATGATGCTGTGACTCCAGCACTTGTTCTTCTTTCAGCATCTTCCATCTGAACAATTATGTTGCTCAACTTGCTCAGTAATGGTCCAGGTTTTGCTGAGATGTTTGAGGAGTGTAGCTTTTGCCTTGGGCTAATTTTCCCTCTCAGTTTCTAGTGTTGATGGCCCAGGTCCTCTTCATACCTGAGGCTTCTCTGCAATGAGAAGGTGCTCTTGCAAGAATAGGGCAGGTTTTTTGGGGTGCTCTTGTTGGTAAGCACCTCTTCCCAGTGGCCAGTAGTCATAAGGGTTTAAGCTCAGTATCTAATATGAAAGATTCTTGAAAATTCAATGTATTTGGTCTAACAGTTTGTTCTCCTGACCATCTTCTTGAAAGCTATATCTTCTTTCAGCATACTCCATTTTCCAGAGCCTTCAGAATCACACAGAATCACAGAATGTTAAGGGTTGGAAGGGACCATCTAGTCCAACGCCCAAGCTCACCCTCAGGGTGAGCTTCTCTCTCTCAGGAAACCCTGGCAAGGCCATACATACAAGTCCAGTGAGCTTGTGCTCTGTCTGAGGGGATTTAAGGGAGAATCAAGTCAAACATAGATCGACTTGAAGTGAGATGTCTTCACTGGTGGGAAGTTCATCCTATCCAAATTCCTTGCACTGGCAGATTTGCAAAGCTTAGCCTTAAAGGTCAGACTAAGTTTTATGTACTATTCCAGCTAAAAGGAGAAAAAAAAAAGTTTCCTTTAACCTAGTTTACCCCAAAGTTTTGCAGATTAGCAAACAAAAAAAAAAAAGAGTAACAAAATTCTGCACAAAAGTAAATAAGCTTTAAAAAAACTTCCCCAGAGAAGTGAAGCAGAAGTTAGTCAGTGATAGGAGCGAGTGCACTCCTCTTCTAAAGCTGCTTACGCTGAGAAGTGAGAGCTCAACACAGAGCACGGTCAAAGGCAGCCTGAGCTCAAGTATGAGCTCCTCATTTCTTCAGTCTGTTGCTTCATAGTTATGTTTGTTAGACTGAAAGTGGATAAAGCTAAAACAAATAATGGTATTCACTAGAGATTGATAAAATGGAGGTCACCTCTACTAATATATAGTAGAATTATTCTCCAAAGAGTTCAATTTTAATTACATACTGGTTTAAGAGTATTACTTGCACAAAACCCTGCTACCTGTTTATGCTTCCAAAACCTAATGGAGTTATATTGAATAACTGAAGGGCCCCCAAATCACACTGACAACTTGTCTTCTAAACTCTGTTATGTTTTGTCTTAACACAAGTGCCAGTGCTAAAGATTATTGATGCAACTGCTCGCTTTTAGATCCTGAATCACATTAGCCTTCCTTCTGCCCTCCTATTTCATTAAGAATCTGGCAGCAGATCAAAAAATGTAATACCTTCTCCATGTAGGGCCCCATAACTTTCACAAGCCCTAAAAAAAACGACTGGCAGTGCATTGATTTCTCTCCTTTCTTTCTCCTGCTCACTCTTGCTTGCTTTTGTTCTGTTGCTCTCTCTTTCACTCTTTCTTTTTTTCCATTCTTTTTCTTTTGCTGTCTACTTGTTTCTCATGCTTTCTCTCCCCTCTGCTCCCCCCCCCTTTTTTTCTTCTCTGTCCGTGTGTCTTTCTCCTTTACCCTTCCTTTCTCATGGAGTGGTGAGAAAGAAAAATAGAAGTAGGAGGGCAAGAGGTCAGCATGTGAGGAATTCCAGTTCAGCAGACAAAGCCAAAACACTAATGTATGTCCATATAATGCATCTGATATTTTTATTATATCTGCTCAGAACGGAGTAATTGTAAGTTGTTACTTTGTTTTCCCATAGGCTAATATTTTCTTTATTTTTTTTTCTTCATTACTGCTGTCTTTATTATAATTCGGACAGCTCAGTACTCAGTCAATTTAGTTTCATTCAGAAAAAAAATCTGTATGGAAGAATCTCCCAAAAGCTCTGCTAGAGCAGAGACCAGGGGGTGACTTTACTAAAACCAGTGGGACTCTTGCCAGCAGTTTCAGTGCGATCAGGATTCAGCCCAAGATTCTGGATTCTAGCCAGGGGATTAGGTCCATCTGGCATGTAGGTGCTGTGGGGGGTGTCCAGAGCTCTGTCCTGGGCTTCACAGCAGGCTCAGCTTTTACCCCTCACCAGGAATGCAGCAGGACTGTAAGAAAGAAGAGTTTGTCCAGTTTTATAATGAAAATAGTTCTTACCGATATTTCTAGAGTAGCCGTTTGTCCTCAGAAACTAGGAAAGTCCTTTTTCTCAGTGTCCCTGCCAGTCCCATGGAGAACTTCATCTTCTGATCTGTGGGCTCATTTTCCTCGGGTTGGCTGATGGAGCTGAATCCTGCTGAGCCAGCACTACCCAGCTGGGTGAAGGCACACGTGCCCAAACACTATTTGCCCACAGGCTAGCGGTTCTGACCTATGGGACTGCCAGAGGGCTGATGTTTTGTACATAGCATTGGCCAACGCTGCAAACAGCAGGTGCAAAGGGTTGTATTGAAGGAGAATTCATTTCCTTTTTCTTCCCCAGTTTCCAAAATATTACTATGTAACTGCTTTCAGTCCCCATATAACCGAATCATACAAATGTGTACACAGATATGGATGCACAAGGAGGATTTGTATCAATACATGCACCATTATACCTTCTTTAATTGAATTTGGTGCACAGCTTTCTCCAGTTTGGGAATTTAGCTGCCTTCCCTGAAGCTGGAAGAAAATCCTGTAACTTACTTAAAGACATAATTTTAAGTTCTTCATTTAATAGACTAACACATCATTTTTGACAAGATCTTGAAATCACTATTTTCCCCCAAACAAAAGAGTCACTTGTGTATTTTTGCTGTACTTTCGCTTCCCTCCCAGCCTTCTGTGTGGTACCAGGTAGAAACAGAAACAATCCCCAGCATCTGTCATTTCACCAACAGTGGCATTCAAAGCTGAAGCACAAAAAAAATAAAAATCTCTGCCGGAGCAATGTCTTGCAGTCACATAACACCATGCTAATATCTTGATATGTTACTTGCTGATTTTAAGGAACATGTTTGTTTATTTTTTGACTTATTTAGTGCTATACAGCCTAAGGCATTTATTCATATAACTTTTAAAGTTGCTTCATTTGCAACAAGTTTCACGTAAAGATCATATTAATTAGGTCCTACACCTAAAGTTCATCTTAATTAGCATTGTTTCTTTCCCTGAGGTTCTAGTAATTTGTTAGAATTCAACATGGATGTTTTGGAGCACTTATGGAGTGATAATTAGCCAATTGTTCTTATTTCCATTGCCTTTAACATGAGCAGGATTAGGCCTGCAAACCACTGTGTATAACTTGATACAACCATGGCTATGTCATTAAACGTTTTAATAAATCTCTCTCACATAAATACCCATAAAGGCTCACATGCATGTGCATATCCAATCCCATTTATTCTAAATAAGGAGAATAATTCTGCTGTGACAGTTGTCTTTCATGTACTGTTTATTCTACCCATGTAAATTAATTTACTTGTTTTCAATAACCATTCACATATTCCACTTCATTTCACAACTAATTCCTGAGATTGATTTGAGAGTCAGCTATTATCTTTTTAGACATATGTATCTTCATATTTTTTGTTGCCGTAGCTGAGCTTTGTTCTTTATGTAACATTAAAACAAGTCCTATATCCTTAAATAGGACTATGCGGATAAAATAGGTTATTCTTTTAGTGAAACAAATGCTTCAGACTGAAGATGTGTGAGGTTATGATTACACCTGTACAAGAGTGGCGTTGTATTGTTTGGAATTTATTTTTGCTGAGTAGGGGAAATTAGTTCAAGTGCTACAGAAACCCTGTGAAAATTAGTGTATGAAAATGTTTCCTATGACAAAGCACAGACACTTTGTACAGCAACATAAGGCATTGTGTCTTCCCTAGAATCACCTCGAGTAATTTCCAGACTACTGTGTCACTGGGCTGTGTAGAAAATATTAGGATTTATATTTGGGGGATGGGGATTAGAATATTTATATATAAGAAGTGTCACTAACTGTTACAACAATTGCAGCAGCAACAGGACCTTTGGAGAGATTTCTCAAAGTGTCTGAGTGTTTAAAAATGAGATAGCTGCACAGATACCTTTTCAAAACCACTGAAGAAGTCTTAATAGACTAAGTGGCTTTTGCAGCTCTAGACACCTTCTAGACATCTTCACAAAGCTGGACCTTGTCTGCAGATGTGTAAAGCGTCCTGCTAATTAAGTGCAGTCTGCAAGAAAGGTCTGGGTTTGAGGGATTTTTTTTTATTTGCATAGCTTTGTTTTCAACATGAATTTTATATCTTTTCCTAGGTAAGCACTCAGCAGAAAGCAGATGATTTTCCTAGGCTCATTTCCAAATACCTGAGTTCTATATCTCAAAGGGATTGAGGTGTCAAATTGAACTCTGAATGCAGGTACCTAAGTCAGATTTAGTTTTGTCAGTTATGGCTGCTAAGAGAGGGTCAGATTCAGGATGACAGAATGAGACCAGATAAGGCTTCTTTCTGAGTGTGTGTCGTCAGCCACCTGGAGACGTACTCAAGATTCCTTTGTTCTTGTTGCTCAAGTCACAATCATATTTAGGATGCAGTGAAATGTGCTTCATTGCAGGCTGACAACAGAAGAAGATAGCCAGGATGAAGGCCATGTTGCTGATGCAACGGCTAACAAAGCTGACCCTATCAGAGATGGTTAACGTGTATGCATACACACTGCCACCTCCCCTCCTGACGGCACAGCCCTACAGACCTGGGGAAGCAGTGCCTGGCCTCCTCCCCAGCTTCGGTGAAGCATGACCACTGCTGCATGGGGAGAAGCTGCTGCAGATGCACCACACTGCTCCCCCCATGGCGCTCTGACCGAGGGCAACCACATGCTAACCACACTAACCACACCATCACTTTCTCGTCCCTTTACACCCTGGGGAGTTTGAAATCGCTGTGTGTAGGAGGCCATGCTTCTGTCTTTGCTGTTTTTTTTTTGTCTCGGAAATGCCCACCTTGGCCATTCATGCCGCAACTGATTGTCGTCGAGTTAGTGAGGACCTTCCACTGGACTTTCCAGGTGAGATGTAAGAATATTGATGTCGCTGCTGTAATGACCTTCGAAGTATCAGATGATGTCATGCAGCTCCCCAAGGCACTGCTCACATTTGCTGAGCCCTGTCACTGCACTGGGAGCAAATGCAAAAGGTGGCTGTAGGCAGATTAGAAAAAAACGGAGAGGGTCATGTATAGGAAAGGAATGAGGTGTGATCAAGGTGCAAACCTAAAAATTATTTTTTATTTATTCTGTAGTTTAGACTGGTACAGATGTGTAGTGAGATGAGAGCACAGAATGCTAAATATAAAACCTCAGGGCTGATGTACAAAGTGAGATTCCCTCTGTGGACTTGGCTGTGTGATTTTGAGCAGGAAAATTTAAGGCACCAGGTAGGCTGCAAGAGTGCATTTCTCCTTTGGTCAGCAGAGAATGATCATTTCTCTCACTATGAGGCATTTAGCACTTTAGTGTATTGTCCTGAATTAGAAGAAAATTTTGTATTTTATTTAGAGACAAAAGTTATGTGATGACTTATTAATTTTAAAGGGTATTAGGGCAGTAGAGGTGAAACCTCTGTGTGTTTTCTCTCCCTATAACACAATCTGAAAAGTCTCGACTGTGATTAAAATGTCTGAACTGTTAAACCACAGAGCTTGGTACACGTCTAAAAGAGCAGTGAGGGTGGCACTAACCCTCCTGTTTCCCATCAAAGGCCAAAAAAGATGTAGAAGAGCCCCAGTCTCTGTTCCAAAAGTGGGTGTGCAGTTGGTGCAGTTTCCCACTGTAAATTTGAAGGTAGCACCACTCACATCTCCTGGGATCTGCTCGAGCCTTGGGGAAAGACCCGATCAGGGAAAGCTGCTTTTTGTAAACAAAACTACAGCATGATTTTCCATCCCTAGTTCTGGAAGTAGAGCTGGTGCGTGGCACCTCCTTGTTTTCCTCTACGTGGGGAATAGTTATGGATATTCCTGACCCTACCAGCCTGTTAGTGGGTATTTTCTGGCTGGTGAGGTGCTGTGTAAGTTGTCACGGGTACCAGCCAAATAAAATAAACCAGGATCTTGTGACGGCACAGTGGCCCACAATGCTTCTGAGGTACTTTGCAGATTGCAAAGCACTTGTCACCGCTGTCAGTAAGAGGCTGGATAGTTATCCTCAGCTTTCATAGATTTTTTTTCCTCTTTTAAACTATGATTTTCAAATGAATTATTGCTTCCTATAGTGCTTCATGGTAATCTATTCTTGTGACGCTGGCTCAAGACACTCTAGAAATAATTTATTCCCAGACATATTAATTTAAGTCTATCTCTGCATTCACCTCACTAAAGCACAACATAGGCATGTTCTCTGCTTTCATGAGCTTCTGGAGTAGGAAAAAGAGTTTTCTGGCAGAGAGATCTGGACCCTTTCAGTAAGATTGCACTTAAATGCCTAATAGGGATTTCAGACATGCAGACCTTTGAAGGGTGGAAATAATCAATTTGTGTGAAAAGATGGAGACCTGGCGCTGGTACACTGCTCCAACATAGGCTGAGGTGCTGTCTCCTTGGATAGAAATGCAGAGGAAAATTTTGGGCTAGAAAATATAGAAGAAAATACAGAATGCAGTTGCAGCTGTTTGGTCTGGCAAAGAATTTGTGCCATAGTTGTTTTCCAGGAGTCTCAAGTGAAATCTATTGTACAACACTAAAATAGTTACCCCGAGGGTAAAGGTGGCCAGAAGAAAAGTTATAATCTTTTCATCCCACTTTAACTCAGAAGTGACAAAGTTGTCGTTTCATTTCATTGGCATTTCATTTTGCCTGTTTACTAATTCCTTCCTTGCACCTGGCTTTATTCTTCATAGACATCTCCATAGAAAGCAATATACACAGAAGAATTTATCTTCTGTTTATTTCCTTTTGACTGTCTTGGTAATATAAATTTTAACTCTCAAAATTTTTCGGATGATATTAAGCATGTCAGCATGGTACATGAAGATATAACTAAGAGTAATGGGATGAAACTGAGCCAAAGCAAATGTTGGCTCAATAGCAGGAGATGGTCTGTTACTGAGGGCTGTTAGAGGAAGGTATAGTTTCCCAAGGCAAGTGATGGAAAAACCATCACTAGAGACATTTACAGCCAGAATGGGAAAAAAAAATTGAAAATATATTTAAGGCGGCGAAAGTTTTCTTAAAGGATGTGAGGACTGAATGATCTCACAGGTCCTACCTCACAGCTGCCCAGCCAGGCTCATAGGGCCCTATCTCCTACCTCCGTGCATGCTAATACAGCAGGAGGCTGTTGCTGGGGTCTCTCGCCCTCTTTGCTGCACTGGGATTTTGTCATGGCATTTGTCTGACTTTCGCTTGTGAATGCCCTGGAATCAGAATTTTGGTGTGTAACCCCTGGATTTCCCCATACCCCCTCCTTTGGGCATCGGGAGACACTGCCCTGGGGTAGGCAAGGTGGATACCCCCATGCCGTACAAGAAATGTGTGATCTTCCCAGGCTGAGAGCTGAATTTCTTAGTCCAAGATGGGCAACCTGTCCTAAGCTTCCTCCACTGCTATCCCTCCTCGTGTGCCTCCTAACACTGTGGCTGGAAGACAATCAGAATTGGTGTTTCTCTAGCTCTGAACTTTTTTGTGGAGACAGCGTATGTGAATCACTGCTAGGCTCTTGCATTTTCAACAACTTTCCGACTGAAATTATGGCAGAGATGAAAGCATTAAGCATACATCGGTAGAGTGGGTCTCAAATAATGAAAAATGCATAAGCCTAAGTATTCTTTTTCCTCCCTTCCTTTTAATACAGAGCAGGTAAATTCCTAAATTCCATTTTCCTCTCTGGAGATTTACATACTGAATTTGTTTTAAGACAGAAAAGAGAGCTCTTCTTTAGTAGGTGGTTTTGTGCGGAACGCAGCTACACAATGCATCCTCCCCCCAAAAAAACCACCTAGCATTGCTCCAGTGTAACAGCAGATAAGGAACCAGCCTCTGAGAAAGGTAAAAGCAAGCTACCCCAGAGCCCCTTAGGAAAGTTAACTCCTTTGGAGGAAATTTGCAGAGCTCCCTGGTTAAA
>NW_009694709.1:24250-24480 GCF_000703405.1 Apaloderma vittatum
AACACTTGTTTCTGCCAAGAGTAACTTGGTACCAACTTCAATAATATCACAATGTGGTATTTAAATAATTTGACAAGGCTATTTGGATAACTACCAGGAATTGCTCAAGTCAGTAATTTTCCTTTTGGGAGACTAAGTTTGGATCTGCATTTTCTCAAAGATAATATTGCGTCGTCCCATCTCTGAAAGAATTTTAAAGCATGAGAACATATATATATATATATATATAT
>NW_009694710.1:0-1293 GCF_000703405.1 Apaloderma vittatum
TACCTTTATCTTGTTCATCACCCTCCCTCCCCTTCTGTTGACTATAATCCTTTGCGTTATATGCTCTTGTGTTGTAGCTCTGAGTGACACAACAGTTCTGGATCCCCTTGAACAGTTGGTTACTCTGCTCTGAAGTTCTTGCAGTGGGTTTGAGCTGGAGCCAATGGAAAGAACAATTTTTCTTCCACCACTGTAGCTCCATTTCTCCAACAACTTGCAGCCTGCTCAGCAAGCGGGGCTGTTTCGGTGTGTTGGTGGGCTAGCATGTTGGTTTTGAAATTATTAATTTACTGTTGATATTGTAAAAGGAAGGTGCCTATTTTGCATCCTCATGCAGTCATTACAGGAGTTGGTTTGCGCTCATTAAGCTAATGTGTAAAGGAACTAGGAAAGTAGTGCTTTCTGCTCGTTGGTATTCACAGTATTTATGACGTTTCTTCAACAATTCCTTATTGTCTGTCTCTCCTTACTACTAATCTGGGAGATTTAAAAACTGAAAAACCATCCCTCAACAGCGGAAAGCAACGGCTGTTGAATGAATGACTATATCAGCAAATAAAAAGTGTTGTCATTTGGTTTTTTGTTTCTGTTTTTTTTTTATTTTCCTTGAAGTCATAGACTGGCAGCTTGTAAAGACCCTCCTCATTTATATTCATTAGTGAACCAGCGTGGTCTGTAAAATAAAGAACCTTTGGAGTAAACACTAGGTTTATGAAGACAAGTTCAGAGCCTTGCGCTGTTTTTTGATGCGTTTCTCCCCAGTTTTGCCCAGTTGCCCTCTCTGCCTTTGCAGAAGTCTTTTTAAGTGCTGTCATAGCGTGGCTCAGAATTTGGGAGTGATGAGCGACTTGGTTGGAAGCTCTTCGCGTGACTGCGGGAGCTTTGGGAGCAGAGCAAGCAGCCAGCGGTTCGCCGGCGAGGGCACGGCGCCGTTCCGCAGAGTCGGGCTGGGCTGGTTTCCTCCCCTGCTTTGCCCCGTTCTGCCGTCCAGTTGTTCCTCCGGCACAATAACAGCAGTGATGCCTTTGCAGAGGGGATGAGGGCGATTCTGGGAAACTCAAGTACTACAAAGAGAGGCTTTTGTCTGTCTGACAGTTGCCACATGGATTTTTCAAAGCGGCCTTCAGAGCATAGAAAATTGTTGAGAAATTATCCAATTGTAGGGGCTTTTTCATGCTGTTTGCTTCTTACGTACATTTGTGTGTGACTAACCCATTCATGGCGGAATTTCCATATCTGCGCAGTGGTCTGATTGCAGAATGGTGCTATTTGTTACATGAAAGCTTTGTTGTC
>NW_009694711.1:0-13935 GCF_000703405.1 Apaloderma vittatum
TATATATATATGCATAATCTCAAGATGTCTTTATTAAATTTACTGTCAGAAAGAGTTAAAAGAGTATCACATACAGTTACTGACCTGAGTAGCATTTGCTCTGAAGCGCCATCAAAACAATCTCAAAAAGTTTTGTAATAGTTCAAGATCTATGTTCTGGAGATGCAGAAGTAAAAACATTTGATAAAGGTGGGGTTTTTTTCAGAGTATATATATAGCAAGAGCTAGGGTAAGTTAACACAGCTAGCTGGTCTTACAGGGTCCTGTGCCAGACAGCTCTCTAGGATACTGTCCCGCTGACCCAAATTCTGTAACCAGCTCTGTCCCTGTAAACACTACCAAGCACGTTTGTGGTCAGGCTGTGAGATCGCTGCTCCTCCTGCAAGCCAGCTCAGAAACATCCCACAGAAACATACAGTGGCAGAATAAAAACTTACTATGCATGTGCATGACTGCATATTCCACCCACATGGAAAAGACACTGTTAGTTTTCTGACACAGAGAGGGACCCACTTTGGTCACGTGATCCAATTTTCAGTTATTAAAATTCTGCAAGGAATAAGCAGAAGAGCTGATATCACAGGTTACTTTTTTACACCGAGAAGAACATGAAGGACAACAAAAAAAAGGAAACAATACAGTATGATGGCAGCAAAACCTAAATATAGTAAGTACAATCATAGATATTTAGCAGTCTTCTGTCTTTATCCCATTTGGTTCATCTCTCCTTACTGTAATGTAATTTTATTAATCTGGACATCTTCACTATATATGCAACTACATTAAAAAGATTCCTTGAATGCATGACTGTGCAATATTGTTTGAATTCTTTGCAGGATCTTGCAAACTTCTATGCACTTAATTTTAGAAACAAGGACAACAAAAAAAATTCAAAAATCCAACAACGTCTGCCATTTCCATATGTGCTCTATATTTTACTATTCTTTACCAGAAATTTAAAAAAAACCCCAAAAAACCACAAAACTATTCCAAAAAAAAAAAAAGACTGTTAAGGGCATTATGCCTTCCCTAACACTTTCAAATACAAGATACTTCTAGAAATCACCCAGCCACAAGTTCCCCAACTGATATACAGAAGGAACAGCAATTCAGAGGGCTCTTTGTGGGGCTGTGAAGATGATGTGACAGCAGTATCAGGAATACTGGGGGATTCTAGCCATGCAATGCCCCAAAATGATTTTCAGTGGATATAGTTGCATCATTCCCAATGCAGAGCAACTACAGGTCTCCTCACATCTTCCCCTTGGCGGTTGTTCTTCAGATGATGGAAGGAGATGCAAGATCAACAATTACTCTCACAGTAGTAACCAACAGGGACCCAACAAGCGTGCACGGAATGCAACCAGAACTGTTCAGGATGCTCAGCAAACACAGAGAAAGGTGGGGCCAAAGAGCAGGAGAAACCAAACTGGAGATTTCATGTCACAGCTCCCAGCAGCTCACACCACCTAAGTCATCAAGCAGGAGTACAACGTATGTCCAGCACAGTTTCTGTAGGCTGGTGTGCACATCAGAAGGGACCATGCTTTTTCCTTAATTAAGCCAAATCAGGCATACAGACCCAAACCCAGACCTACTGTCACCTTCTTGAATGTCGTACCTTTGCAGCTGAACTGTGGAGATGAAGGACCAGCAATGCTACCAAATGTTCTGTTGCTCTGTGAGGAACATGACATTCAGAGGCCAACGGTTTCAACCCAGCCTTTTTGCTGGCACTAAACTCACACAATTCTTTATCTCCATTAAGAGTCTGATTTTTAAATACTGCTCCGCCTCGGCTTGCAGGCACCTGCTACTGACAATTATCAAAGAACATATGTAAGAAAAAAGAATAGCATATGGCTATACAAATAATGACAGCGATGAAGTGCTCCTTGCAAGCTCTAAAAGGGACAAATAATTTCACCAGAGTTTTCCAGTGGGCTATGTCCACAGCATGTGCGAGCACCTACCACTAAAACACATGGATATGGGGTAACACCAACACGTGTCAACTCAGGGCATCTTCCAGCTCTTCCCCCTCCTTCCCCTTCTCCTTGGCTGCCTCAGAGGAAGAGCTGAGCCAGAAGAGCATGAAAAAAAACAAAAAAACAAGCATGTGAATGCATATCCACAGCTTTTGCATACTAAATCCAGAAGTGTTCCTGCAAGTCTTCCCACTGAAGGTGCCCAGAGGTCTCCTCACCTTCCTCCCAGGGCAGAGCGTGGTCAAGAAGAGACATGAGGAGAAGAGAAACTTCTCCAAGTCCGTAGCAGCAACAAGTGGGTTTGTTTCGCTCTATTTTTTCTTTTTAAAGTAATTGCAACCAGTCCCTTCCCTATTGCCTCAGACCTCTCAAATAATAAAGATAAATAAAAACATTCTGCATATGGGACATTATGGCTGGATTCAGGACAACTGCTTTGTCCCTGGGCTCAACTGGTACCACCACCATCACAGTACCAAGTCCACAACATTCAAATGCATAAATTCAGTGTCATGTTTTTCCCTTTTCTCTTCTTAATGTATTTATTTTTCCTCTGGAAAGTGACTTACTTTAAAAATTTCTTTATGATTACAAAAGGCAGCAATCAACTTTTCAATATGTCAGCTTCAATTTGATTTCTCTTCCTCTCCTCCCAGCTCCTCAGGCTCTCACAGGAAACCCCTATGCCTCCGTTTCACGCTTTGCCACAGCCCCAGCCCTAGAGTATCAACCCCAAAAAGGGCAGCCCCAAAACCTTGGCACTAGTGGCAAAGATGGGGCACTCTCTAAGCCCTTGCCATGGAGCTCGGCTTTGCCTATGGGACATACAGGCACAACCCCAGAGCTTTAGTTCACAAACCTGCTCAGCCTCACAAGGGCGGGCTGAGGGGATGTACTCGTGCGACGATGTGCCACAGCAAACTCCAGACCTGGTCACCGGATCTGCCAAAAGGCAACGCGCCATCCCGTCCTCGCTTACGCTGCATCGATCTCGGGAATGACACGGCGTCACATGCACAGCAATGAAATCTGTTACATCCCCGCCTTCAAAAAGCTGTAGACCAGGTCTTTATTTCTCTTCTTCATGCAAAATTCAGAGCATTTAGGATAAAGTTATCAACGTGCCACAGTCAGGAAATGAAGACTCAAGAGCACAGAGTTAATATTCAGTTAATAACACAATGGGGAGGAGAAAAACCTCTGAAATTAGCACAGGTGACATAAGCTGTGATGTCATTTTCACACAAAGACTAGCAAAAAAAAAATAAATTAAATTTTTTTTTTCAGATCCAAGATAGAGAGCTATGTAAATTGCTTGGCCTCTATTTCAAATAAACAATGGGAGATAACCCAAAAACTTAATAATACCTTCATAGTAACTCCCGTTCTTCTGAGGACCCAAAGTCTATGTACGACAGGATGAGATGGCTGGCAGAGCAGTGAGCCAAACCGCTTGTACAGGCACGCAGCCTCAGCACTGTCCCGCCCAGCAGTGCCAGGAGAGTCTGGTTCTCACTCTTCAACAAAGGGTTTGGGTTTTCTCTTATTTTGGAGGAAGTAATTTTAAACAAGCTACCAAAAAAACCCCAAAACTTTTCTGTAACAACTCTAAAGGATTTTTGGTACGACTACATCTAAAATTAACAATTCTCTAAGGACAGTTTACTCAATCCAAGCAAAACAGAGGAAGATCAGAGAGAAAGGGTATCTAAGAATTATAAAAGATGCCCAGCTATATTAACAAAAAAAAAAACAAAACCACCCCACACACCGCTGAAAAGTCTGACAGAACAGAAAAAATAAACTTGCTATATTTGGGTAACCCAGAAAAGGCTGCAGAGTAACTCTGCCATTCTTAGAAAACATAATTTTTTTCCAAATAAAAATCCACTTCTTTAAAAAAAAAAATTCCTTAATACAAACTTTGCTTTAAGTGCTATGCATACCTATTATGCTAGTAAATAATTTTAGAACTTGAGAACACTTATGAGAAAATTCAACCCGGAGGGTGATTTTCCTGAAGTTTCTGCTTGGCAGAAGAAAATACTGTTTTCAACAGATGAATATCCTTCCCTGTAACTGTTATTCTGTTACCATCATGTAAATTGGTGTTTTACACAAATGCAGCTTGAAACCTACCTAATGAAAAAGAAAAACCAAAAAAATCAAACCAACCTGCACAGGACAAGGCAGAACAGCCCTAATAACATGTAAGCACAGGTTTCTAAATACACACAAAAAGTAGTTGTTGCATAATTTATTCACTTTCCTCCTAGTTTCACAGATTAAGACAGCAGCACCACAAGATAACTAAAAGATTTATTTTGCCTTTAGCTCAGTAATTTAAAAGTCTTCAGGTTTCATTGGGTTTTCTTGCTGTTGTTCAACGGAAAATACTGTGGAAATAACATTTACCTTCATTCCCAGTCCACAAAGCTCACTAACTGCGGCTTAATAGAGGCACAGGCCCGCCAAGCACCATAAAGAAAGATTTACAGTAAGCAGTGACTAATCTTTACGGCGTACACTGTACGTGTAGCACTGAGTCAGCTTGAAAGTTCGTTCATTCACTCGAACGCCGCTTCTTCCATTCTCCTCTCCCTCTGATCTGCAGGCAGAGCCGAAATCTGCCTTCCCTCCATTCAAGTAGAGCTTCTTATTGCCTTAATAGGCAATAGGTGCAGGTACAAGAGCTTATCGCTACTGTCTAGGATTGACCTAAAAAACATGGACCTGCCTACACAGAAGCATAAAAATAAACAAACGGACCAAAAGAAAAAAAAAAACAAATGAGAAAAACACCCCACCCTACATTTCTTTCAGCAAGAAACTTCTGTGTATGCAGGGAAGGAGCCCTGCATGAAGGGACTCTCTAGTTGGCATAAACTGACCCTGCTACTGGAAAAACTTCCCAGCTCCAACATTTGGCAATCTGATCGTACAAAGCCTGCGAGAAATGCCCAGTTTAACTGGTCTGTTAGCAAAAGCAGAGGCAGAACGACAGGCACAGACTACATCACTGCAATGGCCACATATGACTTCGCATTTGCTGAAGCCTAAAATAAAATGCCCCGTTCTTCTGTTCTCTTTTTTCGTTTCTTGCAATTTACATAATTAGCAGTACAGATTTTCCAGAAATAATCTGAAAGTAAAAGTTCTACCTGAAAAAAAAAAAAAAGGCAAAAGCTGTTTATGCAAAGGATAGCGTGAGGCTTAAATGGAAGGATTTTCTTTACATAATTGAAGCCTATCATCCACTTTGTAATTACGACTCTTTGACTAGAATACAATTATTGCAGAGTAAAATAATGACAGCAAAGAGCTACAATTCCTATACAGCCTTGCACCTTCTTTTAAACAGTCACACAGGTAGCTCACCTGACTACAATATGTGCAGGCAGCGCTACAGATGAGAATTGAAAAGAGCTGGCCCAGTACCCAGCACGCTTAAAATCCAATGGGAGCATTTCCATCAACCAGCTCGACGTAGTAATCTGTGTGCCACTGCCACCATGCCTGCACTGCAACTTTATTAGTTTTGGACCACCGCCTACTGGCCGAGAGCTAGCCTTCAAAACCAGATGACTCCACGTTACTTTAATGAACCTCTAATTTAACTAACGATCAAGCAGTTAGCCTGGCGATTGTAGGCCGACAGGCTTCCAGCAGGGAAGTATCACTCCTGTCATAAATTATTGTAAGCCTGTGGTATTAGTCTATCTTTTATACACGTGCATTCAACATCCAGATTAAAATTTCTCTCAAAGTTGGAAATTGTTGGAATAGAAGTCTGCTAGTACCTCGTTTTACCACTCCTGCTCATGTTCAGCAGTACCTTACTATGGAGGCAGCCTCATTTAGCTTAACTTACGTTGTTTTCATTAACAAAACGGTGCTTAACCAAACGTGCTTTTTCTGTGCACCTCCCTTTTCAGGGCTATTATTTCTTTAAATCTAAAGCTGTTTTTAACTTCAAAGACTAACTTTTCACTACAAGCAAAATGAAGGGTAAAATCCATCCTCTGCAATGCATCTTTGGTTTTCAAGCATATAAATTATAAATAGCAAAGCCTTTTTTCGTTTTACCTGCCAGGCATATTCTCTTATTCATGCTTTTTCATTATAATAGCAGCAACTTTAGAAAAGTATTAAAGTTCATTATGAACTAGCTCTTTCAAAATTACATAGTCCTAAAAAACCCACTTTTTCTCACTTTGGAAAAAATTTGCTTCTCATTTTCTACTTTTATCAAACACATGCAAGCAGCAGTAATACATTTTCATCATGATCCATACAGCTCAGATTTATCTAACTCTGACAGCATAGAACAAGTTTATCTGATGAAAAAAACATAGAGAATTACGCATTACTTCATCAGCATGACTGAGAAGCCTCTTCCAGTCTTGGAAACATACAGCATAATTTGGAAAAAAGTAAGAGAAGCTGCCTGTCCCTGATTCTACAGATATTTTGGCTTATAGGAGTTACTGCCACTCTGAATGGAGATATGCTCCTGCCATACTCAGAAATAAGTTTAATGCAGTTATGAGTATAAATCTCACTCTTCCAGACATGAATTGTCTGCTAATGTGGAAACCTCCCTCCAGTTCCCCTGCTCTGTACCTGATGCTTTGCCGTGCAGGCTTATGGAAACACATGGAGATGGTTCACGGGGCATTCCTCCGGATCAGGACTGAAAGGGAATTAGTGCTTCGGCGCTTGTGTTCGGACACATCCTCTAACAAAGCAGATACCTGGTTCCTACAAATTGTCTTATCTTTGCGTGATCAGAAGGGTCAAAGTCCTTCCAGAGAGGCAAAAATGCCATTTCTGACACTCAAATGCCTACAGAAAAGACTGCATCCAGCCCTGCCTGGCAGGCTACTGCTCGCAGCAGTTGCATTGCCAAAGAAAGTTAGAGCTTCAAACAGCTTTACTCAGTCCTTTCATATGAAGTATCCTGGTTCAGCATCTCACCACTAAAACATGTCAATCTCTGAGATGGTTTTCTGCTGTATTTTTTGCCAGGAACTCATTAGAATATCACTGCAAGTACTTGTTTGTTATCATTGCCATGATGCTGAATTCACGTTTTTACACTGATCAATAAAAACTAAATCAACACACGACACACCCAGCCCACACATGAAGAAAATTCATTTAACAAGAAGATCAAAGTTGTCTACCCTCTACTGCTGTAAAATCACAACCAGCCTGTTGGCTTTTGCCAGTTATCTTTGAAGAATGATTGGAAATGAACAAAAATAATTCTGGAAGCGCATACTGAAATTGCAGATACAAAACAGAGATAGGAGTACACATGCAAATAACCACGTGGGAGACCTTTGCTTGAATTTGAATTGCATGGCAGACCAAAGAGACGGCGTTGCTGCAAAACTACACTGCTCAATGTAGCTTAATATTAACCTTTTCTTCCGTTTCATCAAAATACAGAGTGGCTTCCCTGCAACACTGAATATAAGCCTTTGAAAAGTAACAAAAAAAACCAAATAAAAGGCAAGCCAGCAAGTTAGCAACTGAAATGCTTCCACCCATTTCCCTCCCAATATATTAAGGGCACACGAAGCACCAAAACTACTGCACTCAGTGCTGAGCTATACATGACATAAGCTTGCGGTTCAGGTGACTACAGGCTCCTGCACTGCGCAGACACAGCTTTGTCAATGGTCACAGAGCTCGGGGTTAAAGCCCCACTGTGACCTAGGAGCCACTGCAAAGGTGATGCCTCCAGCCACCAGAGAGAGGGCAACGTGCAGCCCCTCTCCCTGCTGAAGGCAGCAGCGTGCAGCCAACTCAGAGACCACCTCCTCTCTGCAAGGTAAGCTCAGCTTTGATGCTCAGGAGGAAACAAAACAGAAGGAACTGGAAAGAACTCTAAGTCAATATCCTAAATATTTCAGGGCTTCGTCAGCCTACGCTTTGGGGAAAAGAAAGCTCAGTTCAGTTCTGTAGGGTCTTCTAAATATTCACCCTTGGGGCAGATGTAAGCCATTTAAAGACTGGTCAGCATCCCTTTTTTTAAAACCCTGCTATTGTTGCTAACAATGCAGATATTAACATCATAAAAAGAGCAAATAACTAGGAAATTTGCTCATGTAGCAACAATGGCACTATTTATTAGCAAGGCATTTATGCAATTTATTTTTTATTTCTTCTGGTTCCTACAGAATCTTCCACCAGGACATCTTCTCCACCAGCAGGGACAGCAGGGCAGCAGCAGAGACCAAGCGTGGGCACAGCCGGCAGCACTGCCAGCAGCCGTCCTACTCCAACACCCAGAAGCTACAGACCCCTGCCAAAGAAACTCCATTTACCTGTTTCTCTTTCATGCACCACAACGGCGGCCAAAGGAGTAAATAACCTTCAGTGTCCAATCAAAATGAGTATTAATAGCATCTTATCTTACACCTCCAAACTTTCCCGAATTGATAATGCACTATGTCCTAATCTGCAGGATTTAAAAACTGTATTCAAAACTAAAGTACAGGGGATCTCTTTGAGGAGAAAATATTACGACATATGAATAACATACTTCATAGCATATTTCCTGCTCATCAGTAAATTGTATTCAATTCTGCATGCAGAGCAGAAGGCTATTTCAAAATAAGCAAAGCTCTAAAAGAGCATTCATTTCACCAGGACCCACTTAAGATCATACTCCTGCAAGAGTACCCATATGCATCTATGCCACAGGATAGCAGGGTTTACCCCACTGACCAGTCTGAAACTACAAGCCAGGATTGTAGCGTGTGTTCTGTTAAGAAAAGGAAAGAAGTTACTATTTAGGTCAACTGTAAAATTAAAAAAAAAAAAAAAAAAAAAAGAGAGATTAAAAAAAAAGCCTTACTAATACAGCTGTAATTGGCACAACCCTCCAAGTGTAAATAGAGATCCTTCCAGGAAAAGGCATTTCTACTTCTGATTTGGCATGTGAAACATGTCAATACTGGGAAAAACACTTTTCTGCTAGTACAACTGGAACTCGGATGAGACTCTTAGCCACACAGAAGTGTTGCAAAACCCCTCAATCTCCTAATATGCACTGTTTTACCAGATGAGTTTTTGGTTTAAAGGGGAGAATGTATTTAAGGTCACTTCTAAACATACCAGCATTAGCTACATTTTTTTTCCTTTTAATTACAAGAACTAGAACATAGACTTCCCTCCTATCCTCCACCACACCCCCCCCAAACACACATACACTAAAAATATATAAATAAAGGAAATGAAACTTCCCTATCAATGAAAATAGGCGGGTAATGCAGAACAAAGACAAAAATGGGTCTGTACAGCATCTTTTATGGTCAACTAAGAGTCAAATTATCTTTTTTTTTTTTTTTTTTTAAGGCTGAGAACTTCAGCTATTAGCAAATCCTAAACATAATAGCCACTTGCTTCACAGGGCTGGATACCTTTTTTCACAGTCCCATGCTGAAGTTGTTCAGGATTCGATATTTACTTAAAGAGAAAGCACCTGATATATATTCTGCACCTCAAATGGATCCTGTCCTTTAAGAGCCCTGGTAAACCTTTTTCTACACAGAGCATGAACAAAAACCTCTCATCATCAGGGACCTCTTAAAAAAAGAGCCGCTGATAATTTAACATTTAACTTATACCTGCTTTGCTGGGGCAATGCTTCCCCAATGCATATTTTTGCAATCTTTACAGTCCAGGGTTAATTGGAGGTTTTAGTGCCCAAGTCTGAGCTTTTCCTCATTACCGAACATGAGATTTTTTGACAAATGAAAAACAAAACCCCAAATATCACAAAAGACCATCTACAACAATTTTTCTTTGCTATAAATACAATGAAGTCTAAACATGAAGAGTGAAAAAAAAGAAAAAGCAAAACAAAACCTTGCTGCACTGCACTTCAAGGACATTTCACAATGCAGGCTCTATCAAAAAACCTTACTACAAGCAGTTGATGAGGGGAGGGAGGGGAAAGACAGCAACCATTTTCTTGCTGAATTAAAAAGTCAGGAGAAAAATTTCTGGTGGGGCTTTAGAAAGGTGGAATTGGTGGGGTAAGGAAACTGAGCACACGTGGCCATGTGCCTGGAAGGCGACCTACACCAGCACAGTTGACCAGCAGATGGGAAGCTCAAGATCAGCAATTTGCACGAAATGTTAACAAAATTTGAACAGTATATTCTAAAAACACAAGCCAAAAAGATATTTTTTAAAAAAAAAAAAAAACACAAAGAAAAACACTACCTTTTGAGTCTGCATCATATCAGCATTTTGGGTCTTTCCAGAGCAAATCATCAGTCAACTATGAGAACTTAGGTGGGCTGTTTTTGTGAGACGCATTACTCTTTGTTCGAGTAAGCTGAAACCACAAGACTCACTTCACTTAGAACCTCAAAATATACCCAATGCTACACAACTCCTCCAAAACCCTGCAACCTCCCCACTCTAACGTGGAGAGTTTAAACTTTAAAAATAATTCCCTTTACAGGGTAACAGGGCATACACTAAACCCATGCCCCAGGTTCCCCAAACCATTATCTCCTCAAGAAGAAAGTAACTGAAATGATTCATTTGCCTTCTAGTTTCTGCAGCAGCCAGTTGAAACCTGAGCATATTTTCCAGTTTTTCTCCAAGCAAATCAATGTTTTTTTTCTTTCTGCTGCTCTGTCGAGCAGCGCCAGGTGAGCCTGAACATACACACACACACCCCCACACTCCCCCGAGCGCTATGGCCAAGCCAGAAAAAGAGAAAACAAACCACTGTCAGTAATATTCTTTCTTCTGCCCACAGAAACCAATATCCAAGAAGAACCAGCACTGAAGCAACTTGTTGCCCACTTGCGTTGTCTCCTTCATCCTCCCGGCCCGGCCAGGCCTGGAGACACACATGCAATGGCAGCAGCAAGGAGATGACGGCGTAAAAGCCCGTTCCAGGCATCTCCAGATCTAAGGGGAAATGCTGCCCCAAGTTTTACAAGGTAACTCGGTGCATAAATGCAATGCTGCTCAAAAGCAAATTCAATGCACTTCTTAAATTGCTTTGGTTTCAAGCAAAGAGGTAAACAATCACTAAAATTGTTGCTACCTTTCTTTGAACCACAGTCAGACCTACTCTTTGAAGGAAGAGATGCCTTTCTTAAAATATATTTGAATGTGCTATTTTTGTCTTTATCTTAGAAGGCCTGATTTCCCCTCACGGCCCCACAATTGATTACAATAATAGGTTTCTCAGAGCCGGACAAGTTAAGAAGAGGTTTTATAACTTCATAAGCAGCAAAACCTATGGAATTTGCTACCTTCGTATTTTTTCTCTTAGTTTTGAATGCAGCCTCCTCCCTCCTTGCCCTACAAATACTCACACATGCAACAACTCTTCTGAGCTGTGCCGTGGCAATCAGTGCCACCACTTGCGCTGCTCAGTTTTACACAAATAACCAAGTGTGTGGCAGCCATGCCAGGCAGAACTCACACAAGCACTTAAAGATACTCCTGCCTACATTTTACAGGTGGAGGAGAGGCAAAAGGGTCCGTTAATTTTAGAGACAGAAAAAAATTGTAATACTGATGAAAATTTTTTATTTGAAGTTACATAGCCTGAAAAAAATGCAAGGGGAGGAAATATATTGTTTCCATATCAACAATTAGTTTGTATCTATCAAACACTATGTGTTTTTCTTTTTTTTTTTTGTTAAAAAAATGTTATTTCTAAGGAAGCTGAAATGAAACTGCCTCATCTTGCAAGTTATTACTACACATCGTAAGCAGACACGACCTTCCAGCACCAGAATCTCATCATGATGTTCTAGATCCCAGGATCCTCCTTCTTTAGTTTCCCACTGTCCCATTACAGCGCCAGGAAAGGAAGATAAGAGCCTTCTTGAACACTTCGCCAAGTAAGTTTTTAAGTGACATATTTCCTCTCTTGACAAGAACAAACTAAAAAAATAAAGTAAGACAAAAATATTCACAGCAAAATATTACCCTACTGCTTTAGGAAACCTATAGTACATTATAGGACTGCTCTTATTTTTTTCTCATACTCCCAAATCTATAAGTTCAATTTATAACAAGAAGCCTCACTATATCACTGGAAGAATTAAAATATCCAGAAGAAGAGAAGTAATGGAGTTTTGGATTTAAAAACTAGGATTTCCTCTTTCCTACCTATGGTAGGTGAGTGCTACTCATAAGCAAAATAAACCTGAAACAAGGACTTTTTTTATGGTCTTCAATGCTCACTGGAGTACTCTCAAAGACAGGTCTGGAGCAACCTGGTCTAGTGGAAACACGCCCCCCAGCAGGGGGCTGGAACTAGATGATCTTCAAGGTCCATTTCAGCCCAAACCATTCTATGATCAGCAATAAAATGATAGTGGAGAAAATTAAACAGATAAGACATGGAGACTTTTTCAGTCTACCCAAATACAACACGAGTGAATGTTAGGTAGAGAGGTTAGTTGCACTGTGGTTTATTTACGCTTACGCTGGCCCGTGCAGGTGTGATGTAAACATCAGAGGCGGGATGCCTACCTGGCTACCCCGGCCTCCTCCCTCTTCCCCAGGGAGGGATGCCAATGGCAGGACATACGTTGACAGCAGTGCAATTAAGCTCTGGCCTTATTTCACCGAGAGGTGGATTCTCCACTCTTCACTCAGGCCAAGCGCCAAAGTGAAGAACATGACTTGTATTAGGGCTTTTTTGGCTTTTTGTGATACTCTGGTTTGACTGCCACACCGACAACACTGCTCAGTTCCTCACTGGCATCTCCCAACTTCAGAAACACAAGTTGCTTACCAGTGGTAGTGGAACAGATCATAAGAGTCTTTATTTGCACCAGAACTTTTGAGTAGGGTATATTTAAGGCTTACATTTTTCCCAAAGTATATCAGACTATTGGTTATAGAACAAAAACGCCATACAACACATTTTCTTCATGTGAAAAATCACTGACCTAAATTCTAAACAAATAAATTTGTTTCAAGCAAAGCTGCACAGCTTAACTTCCATGCCACATATTGTGCAGCCCTACTGTCATTAAACAGGTGCCTTGGACAAGCCTTAAAAAAACCCCTAACATACCAACCAGGGTACCTCACGCTGCATCACTTCAGTGGGCAACAAAGTGAAACGGGTTATTTCTAGGCAGGTGCGCGCCTTATTAAGGAAACAGCTCCATTCTGATCCAATTTAACATCCAAACAAGACCAACAGCTAGGTAAGCGATTGCAGCAAACGGGAACAGTTCACGCAGGCACCGGCATGGCAAAGACGGGTCACTTCGTGGTGACACTGTATGCCGAGCAAAGGCACAGGCACGTCCCCAGGGGAGCTCTGGGGGCCAGTGCCCCAGGCAGGACGGTTACAGACAGCAGGGTGGCCCCCGCAGGCCCGGCCCAAGCTTGCCAGGTGAACTCTCTTAGAGTAAAATTATACCTGTCAAAGACATAAAACTTCACTCCCAGTGATTACCTGCTTAAAACATTAATCATGCAGTTAAGCACTTTGCAACGTTTTTCCATAAATAGTTTAGTTATGGGTCATCATATTTATTTTGCTGCTGTAGCATCAGGCTGTAAAATCCTATGAACCTCACCAGTAAGTGCCTGAATCACAGCCCGTGCTGATGCACTGGGACAACACGTACAGGTCAGGTTTTACTGGATGGGACTATTAACCCCGCTAAGTTTATATCTCCAATACTCAAGCCCGGCTAGTTGACCGGCAGACCAGAAACACACTCTGTAAAGTCAGCACAGGGATGAGTAGGCATTATCTATTTATTATCTGGTTAACTGCCAATTAATTTTACTCACAAATCACCTTGCCAGTATTTAAAACACCTGGCTAAGAGTTTTTGTTCCTTACCCCTCAGATTTTGATGGGTCAGAAAAAAATAAAAAATAGAAAAAATATAAACCCGAAGCACTTCTGCGCCCCGGCGGCGCCCAA
>NW_009694712.1:0-5370 GCF_000703405.1 Apaloderma vittatum
TATATAAATAAATAACCCTTCCAGCCTCACTGCCTCTTGCTGTCATCCCCTTTTTCCCTTCCACCTCCTTTGCTATCACCCTTCTTCCTCTTCCTCACCCTTGCTCTCTGCACACTAAGCTACCACGAGCAGCCGACATTGAGCAGGTACCGGCTCTCAGACAACAACCTTCAGCATCCTCGAGTCACATGCACAGCTAATTCCTGCCATAGAATTTTAATCGCAGTGATGAACAGGTAGAAACTGTGCCAGAAAAGATGAAAGGATGAAAATGTTGCCCTAAATATTGCGTATTTTCTATGCACAGCAACAAAAATTCTACATCAAGTGTTTCATCTATATTCATAATTTCTACACCATTTAGCCATAAGTATAGCTTCAATTGTATATGGAGCCTCTTTACAAGAGTATTCAAGCCCCAGCAGTAAAAGAAATGCTGATTAAGGGCTCAATTACGACCTTTTTTCTTGTACAAAACCCTCACTGGAGTCAAAGGCAGCTCTGGGCAGTAAAGAACTGCAGAGCTTGGCCCCAAAGACTTAAATGCTCTTAACTCCAAAGTATCATTATACAGCACGAAGCGAGGGCCCAATTGCTTTAAATAACTCATTCTCTCATCTCCAAAAAGGCTGGAAGGATCTGGGTGCAATTTTGGGTACATCCACACACAGATTGTGTGGGAAGCTGAAGTTCAGGTGCTGCAGTTATAAACCCCGGGATGATTTTCATTCACCATCGGGATAAAAGCCAAAATGATAAGGCAACATCAGAGAAAAGGTTTTAGTACCAAAAAATAGGTATATTTCAAACATTTCACTGATAGTTGGGAATTAAGCTCAACAGTATCCTCCTGAAGCAGATAAAATGGGAAATATCCATTTTAGGGTGAGAAATCACTGCGATAGAAACAAACTTCTCCCTGCAGGCTCATCAACAACATGTTTCCCTCAAGCCAGCCCTAAAATACAAACCATTCACCCTCCTTTCCATTTTTACACTTAAAACCACGCAGAAACATTTGGGGATTTAAAGGAAGAGGTGAGGCGCACAAGGATGGATGTTCCTGGATGCAGGTTTTTGGGGAGAGGAAGGACTGTAGTTCACCAGGCTTTGAAGTTCTCGAATCCATCAGTCAAGCACATGATCCTGCGCCGTAAAGGCAGTCATGCTCCTGCCCAAATTGGACTCCCTTGAGCCCCCATCACCGGCTTTTCTCCTAAAATAAGGCAGAGGGTGCTGTCTCCTTTACTGCCTGGAAGCAATGCTCACTTGGGCAAACGCTAAACCATTGCCACACCTCAAAAAACCCCAAAATGTAATCCCAGAGGCTAAAAACAACGGTTATATCAGTAACATCACAAATAACCTCTATGAGCAACATGGGCAAGAGGACGCTAATTTAGTCCTCAGGGTCCCCGCAAGGATGCTTGCCTCATCCCGCAGAGCAATCCTCCTTCTGTGGTCCCCAGGATGTTCTTGCCCCCCAAAAGCTGAGTCAGGCAGGGATTGCCCGTCTGCTGCGTGCACTGGGGATGGGGGGCAGAGCGGGAGGGGGAAGATGAAACAAAGACAGATTTAGAAAAGAAAATTAGGACAGGTAAAAAGGCAATTTATAGCTAAAATGGAAGATTTCCTGTTTAATGAGAAAAGAGATGAATATGAATTGAGAGCTATGTGCAAAGATTTGTTTAGCGTGTTATTAGTGAAGACAGCGGCAAGAAAAGATCCTTTGTCCAAACATTGGCAGGAAAGGTGACATTTGCACTTGCTTAAAGCCTCGCAGTTTTTCAGAGCAAAACCACAAAGTATAATGAATTTAATAAAGATACTTATAAAGCAGAGGACAGTAAAATAAAGACCTTACAGTTTCATACCTATCTATGAACAACAAAAGGCTTCTGACACCTGAAGAGCAGGGAAAAGGAGTCTAGCCCAAGCTTTCATTTTATTATCTTTTCTCTTCTGGAGAAGAGCAGACACACAGATGGCAAAATACAGAAGCTGGGGTGTGGAGGAAGACAATAGATGGGGGAGGATTTCTCAGCCCAACAGCGTGGGTGTTCCACACTCGCTGGGTGACTTCACTGCGGGTTTCTGCACCTCCGTGGTGAGATGTGCCAAGGCAAGGATGCAACTTTGGGATGCAGGGCTAGGAAAAATGCAATGTGAGGCACACGTCCTCCCCGTGCATCAGTCTCCCCAAAACACTTTTTTGTTGTTGTTATTTGGGTTTTTTAATGCTTATTTTTGCTCCCTGCCAGAATAACGAGGGCGGTGTGATCGCCCAGCTCCCCAGCACCGTCACCACCTTCAACCAGACAGGGCTGAAGCCGGGGGAAGAGTACACAGTCACCGTGGTGGCCCTGAAGGAACAAGCCAGGAGCCCCCCAACATCTGACAGCATCTCGACCCGTGAGTGAACCAGACCCTGGCAGCACAGCAGTGTCCAGGGCTTGTTTCCCAAAATAAGGTCCTATCAGTCAAAGCAGCCCAGCACTGCATGGGCAGGGATAAAACCAGCACTACCCAACTGCCCGAGCTAGAGGTGCATCTCAGCAACAGCTGCTTCACACGGTATTTTGTCCCTCTGCCTCTCAAACTGCTGCGAGCACAGAAACCGTGGTGAGGTTAATGGGGTTGGGAGCAAAAGCTCAGGTCCCCTTTTATTACATAACTGGATAAATTCCTCTTCTCCACTAATCTCACAGTTCGGAGGCTGGATGCCCCCGAGAAACATCTTTATAAATGTATTACCTACTCATATACAGCAGATTAAAACTCCCACCTGCTTTTGTGCCACTAAATGCCCTCTACTCCTACCAGTGCAAGCAAATCAGGCAGCAGGGCAGGAAGCCAGGAGCAACAAAATGTCCAGTTCTAACCGATTTGTTTGGCCAGTCACTGATTTATCCTGTAGACTAGAGGAAATTCAACTGGGTCTTCTCCTTGCTGAAGGAGATGCAAACGGCAGAGCTCACTGGGGAGGAGACGATCCCCACACTAGATCTGCTGCAGTCAAGCAGACATATGCCTCCTTCCAAGCTGTTGCAAGCAGAAACAACATTTAAAGAGCTGCTGGAGGGTTATAACGAGGTGATGCTCTCTCCAGGCCGCTAATTTGAAGCAATGGTGAGAGCAAAGGGAGAGGGTCCCTCCACCAGCAGCACCTTGCTCGAGGTCTGAGCTTCCTCTGCACAGTCCTCTCCTCCTGCTTTTCCTCCATGCTCAGCTCGACACGGCTTAACAGAGACATCTCCTGGTCAAGCCCAAATCTTCCTTTCCCTAGGAAGTCAGCAAAGGCTAAAAAGAGAGGCTGGGACTTCAAACTCAGTGGTTGACCTTTGCAGAGGAGTGCAGATGGAGTCGTGGGCTCCCAGCTCTCTGCAGGCATCCCTATGCTGGTATGTTTGCCTTCCTCTGCAGCACCCCCGCAGCTTTGTCCTCATCATCCTCCTTCTGCCCCAACCCCTTGTGCCAGGATCAAGCAGCAGAGGCACAGTTTCATGCTGTGCAGCTAAGTAGAATTTGAAGCTCCCCAGAGCACCTGGATTACTGGACAACATGAGGTAGCTGGAGATTCAGGGTCTGGATCAGCATGACCTGGTCCTAGCCAAGCTGGGTACCCAGCTCCTACCTAAACACCACGCTTACCAGCTGCTCTCCATTCTCTGTGGCTGTTTTGCCCCCAGCTCTCTCCTCACTGCCACCAGTTGCCTCACATGTCATTTTATAATCCTCCCTGGTTCTTCTCACCCCTGTTCATGCCGGTCTCCCTTAGAACTTCCCATCCTGGGATGCAGCATTCAGCACATTCTTCTTAGAAAGTGTAATTAAGGAAGAATTTTTTTACAATGAGGGTGGTGAAACACTAGCACGGGTTGCTGACAGAGGTTGTGCAAGCCCCATCCCTGGAAATATTCAAGGTCAGGCTGGAGGGAGCTCTGAGCAACCTGATATAGATCTTTAAAGGTCCCTTCCAACCCAAATCGTTCTATGATTCTATGATTCTATGATTTCTCTTAATATAAAGAGCATATTAGATGCACTCACATGCAGTAGAGTCTGAATTACAGAATCAGTGTGGGTTTTGTCACCCATCTTGTGATCACGTAAGTGATAGAACAAGCTGCCCAGAAGGCTCCATGCATCAGCGCTGCCAAGGCACAGGAGCAATGGCCAGGCTTGGCCCATCTGTCCATCCATCCATGAAGCAGTTAGGTCCTCCTGGACTCAAAGCATCCATCACTGGGGCTTGAGCCTCTGTTTTCGAGAGGTCAAATGTTGGGCAATTCGGAGAAAGGAAGGGCCCAATTCTCTGAAGAGAGAAAAAAAAAAAGCAGAAATGTTCAGAATGGTCTCCCAGTAGATTCTTAGTATAAATTTAGCTAAAAACTCTTTATCTGAGAGGGCTTGGTGGACGCCCATCGTAGTCCCATACCCGGCTATTTATGAAGACTTACCAGAGTAGCTGCATTTTCTCCTCTCTCCCCATTGCTAAAGCACCAACAGCTTTACAAGCTGATCCCCGAGTTGAACAACAAACCGGGAGCTGGCACCAAAGCAGGAACATTTCTAGAGATGTTCCTCAGTTCCTGAAGCTTGGATCAGTCATTTGCCCCACATTATTCAACACATTGTCAACACCTGTCAAAAGACATAATATCATCGCTGATAATTTTTGCCAGTGATGGAAAGGCTCAGGAAAGAGTAAACTCAGTGGAAGGAGATCATCGATAAAAGCTGTTTGAACGGCTCAAATTGCTGGGCACAAACAAAAACTTCCATGGTTTTCAATACATCACAAAGTACAAGCAATTATCTAGGAGCAAAGAAAGCAGACCACAGTTAGATGTAGGTTTTATCCTTGGAGATGCTGCCTGAAAAAGCCAGGGAGGAATTGTTACCAATAACCAACTCAAGAGAAGGACATGAGTTGCACTATAGCTGCAACGTGCAGCGATGTGAGAGCTGCTGGGTCCTGCTCTGGTGTCCACAGCCTGGGAACTACATCAGTGACGTGGAGAGGGTTCAGGAAAGAGGTGGGAGATCAGGACAAGGGACTGGCAACCCATCAGGACCAAACTCCCTGAGTACCTTGGGGACAGAGGTCATGTCTCTTGCCCATGCCACCTCTCTGCCTTGTCTCTAGCTGGCAACTCAGGCAACTCTGAAGGTTGGGTTGAAGCATCCCTGAAGCTTGGCGTCCTCAAAGCTGCCACCTTCCTCCATCTAACTCTCCCAAAAAATAACAGGTACCCATTTCCCCCCCTCTCCTCCACAGTCATTGATGGCCCAACGCAGATCCTGGTGCGAGACGTCTCAGACACGGTGGCCTTCGTGGAGTGGACGCCGCCACGCGCCAAGGTGGAC
>NW_009694712.1:5384-27720 GCF_000703405.1 Apaloderma vittatum
AGGGGGAGGGCGGGAGGACGACCTTCCGCCTGCAGCCCCCCCTCAGCCAGTACTCCCTGCAGGCCCTGCGCCCCGGCGCCCGCTACCACCTCGCTGTCAGTGCCCTCCGGGGTGCCAACGAGAGCCGGCCAGCCCTCGCCCAGTTCACCACAGGTAGTTAGCTGGTTTCGCTAGGAGAACCGGTGTGAATTTTTAAGTCTCCAGCCAGCACAGGCAGACAGTCTGTTGCCATCTGCAAATGGGCTGTCCTGCAATGAGTTCAGGGGTTTGCATATGCAGAGCTGAATCGAGGCAGGTTTTTTCCATCTGGGATTTAGTGGTACCTGGTTTCTCCCCCATCACGAGGGAGGAAGCAGCACAATGAAATCGCGGTGGTTAAGACACAGGTCTGAATGGAGATGCCTGAATGCAGGTGCCTTGCATCCAGTGCAAGGCAGAACTAACGACTCAGCTTATCCTAAAACATCCAAAACCCAACCTTCTGGCCCACTCCCCTCCACCAGCACCTACATCCCTAAACCTCCAGTGCAACAGCTCTTCTTCATGTCCTGTGCCTCCCCAGGGATGCTCACATCCGTTCCTCAGGGAAGTCCAGGTGATCCCAGATGCCAGCAGTCAGGCAGATGATTCAAATCACCACATTCAGATGGCAACCCCCAAGCAAACTTCACTTTGGCCATGTCCTGCTGCAGCATCAAGGCTGAACCTGCTGCTGCCTGGGACACACGTCCCCAGCAGCTCCAGCACCCATTCAGACCCGCAGCTTAGCTTGAGCCCATAGCTAAAACTTTAAAACCCAGCACTTTACACCCTTAACAGCACTCATAGATCAACACATAATTCTCAAAAGCACCAAAGCAGCAAGCACAGGCCTGAATTTGAGGCAATGTCACCTCCCTTTCAGTGTTCAGAGCCAAGGCAGATGCCTTGCCCGAGGAACCAGCAGTCAAGCAGCTGAAAGTAGCCCAGTCAGAAACATGGTTATCTCATTTTATATCTTCTTTGAATACCCTAACTGGTCAGTAAAACTTTAATTAATGTTAAACCTGCAGATAGCTAACAGGTTTAATTTACTGCGCCATAAAGGAGGAGGTAGAGTGTGTGTTTACGGTATAGAAATTACTTGTCACGTACGTTACTGGTGGGCACTAGATTCCTACTATAATAACTGTGGAGTGTGAATTATGTGTGTATATATCTCTATAGATAAATATTTTGGTCGAGATGTTCACCTCGGCTGATTTGCTACGTTGGCCTTCCTTGCTTTATTTCTAAAAAGCAGCATAAAAAAATCCCATTCCTAAACTCGGATCCACAAAGAAGCAGTAATTACCCTCCATTTGCTGGTGCCCAGCACCAGCCCCTCACTGACCAAGTTTATCATGCAAACCAGAGCAGATTCCATGCACAGCCTCAGCAGCGCTAACAAATAAAACCTTCAGTAGCATCTGAGAGTGAACGAGCCTGTAAAGACACTCAAGTTTCTTCTAAAAACAGTTCAGGCCAGTGCAGTTCTGCTACAGAGTCGTATTTCTCTTACACATGACGCCTCAGTTTCCCCTCCTCTAATACAGGGGAAAATACTTTTCTTTTTCAAATAACATACAATTAGCTCTCAAAGCGACTTACCCAGGGATGCTGTGAATGACCCAGTACTTGCGTTGGTCTCGTGGGTGGCACCTCCCGGTCTGTGAGGTGAGAACAGACGTTCCAGACCTTCCAGCCCTTTTTACGGGGATGTGCCCTGGGGAGGAGGGACCACCCGTGGGACCTCACGGGCAGCATACCCGGGTACCCCTCTGCTGCCGTTTTCACCACGCTAAGGTTACGGGGACGCATTCCCGGTGCCCGGTGGTGAGACGGTGCCTCTCTCCCTTATGTTGCGCAGAGATCGATGCCCCCAAGAACCTGCGGGTGGGCTCGCGGACACCTGCCAGTCTTGAGCTTGCCTGGGACAACAGTGAGGCTGAGGCGCAGAGCTACAGGGTGGTCTACAGCACCCTGGCTGGGGAGCACTACCATGAAGTCCTGGTGCCCCGCGACACCGGTCCCACCACCCGGGCCACCCTGGCAGGTATGCACGCATCCATGCGCCTTTCCTCCCCCTCCTCCTCCTCCTCTCAAGAAGTTAAGGCAACGTAGAGCCCAAATCATCACCGATGCTCATTTGCCTTTAGGCTGACATGTATTTGAGGCTGGTTTTGAGTTTATTAGTTATTGGAAAGAAGGTTCTCCTTGGACTGAAGGTCTTTTTCTCCTCTGTGGGTCTAGATTTGGGTGCTGCTATCCATGAATTAAGCAATGTCCCTCAGAGCAATTCCCCTCCAGCAAGGGTCTGTGCAGGTGCCAAACAGAGCTGGCAAGGAATGAGGAAAGGAAACATTTTTAGGCTGATCTAGAGGAAAATATTATTTCTATTTTTTTCCTCCTGGCAAAGAACCAGAGGCGCCTGTGTCCCGTAGGCAGTGATGGAGAGCCAGGCTGCCTGAGTTCATCTCCTTTTTCCAAATCAGGCGCAAAGCAGACTCAAATCCAGGGATGCTATTTTTGAGCGAATCCTTCAAGTTGTACATTATTCAGGCCAGCACAGGAGGTGTCACTGGGGGCTGCAAACACCACCCACCTTCCGCTGCCAGGAAAGTCCCAAGCACCTTTTTGCAGCAACACGGTGAAGCACTGCATGAGACTTGGTTTCCTTTTTTTTTTTCCAACTAACACTGCTTAGTGGCTGGCTTTGCAACTCTGATGCATTTTTTTTGAGCAAAGACTCATTTACACACATACAAAAAATATCACTCATTCAGCTTGAAGCTCTTCAGTATGGCAGGACACCAGGTTCCTCCATGTTGACTCTCTTCACCCTCCTGGGACCTCTCCAGCAAGAAAAGGGTTCAGACACCTCTGCCATATGGAACTACAGGAGTCATTTCAGTGGGAAAGTTGAATGCAAAGTCAAAGGCACAGCGGCACCAAGTCACGAGAAAGGCTGGAGGGCAGGAAAGCAATTAGAGCAGTTAGCTTGAAAAATGTGGTATGTGGAAAAAAGAAAAATGTTATGGGTAGTCTCTGCTGCATTTGTGATGAGGACACGCACGGAGAATTGGGATGAGATGGGAGACCCAGTGCCGGTCACCTGCTAGCTTTCCTCTAGGACATTTACTACCTTTCTAGGGGAGGAGGAGCATTAAAAACAGGCCAGATAGCCCTCCCTAGGGCAGAGGTAGTAACCCCAGTGTAGTAGTAGTAACCCCCAGGGTTAGCAACCCTGTAGGGATACCCCTAGTACACCTAGTAGGGTAGTAACCCCAGTGATGAAAGTCGGAATGATACCCATGGCAGAGCCTGAGTTTGCCTCGGAGGATGTGTCAGCCTGAAGGCTCTTGTTCCTCTCAATAAAAATAAAAAAAAAGCTGCCAAGTCTCTGCCAGACTTGGGCAGGGCTACAAGAAACCCCCCTGGAGCAAGCTCCAGAGATGCAGAGGATTAAATCAATAGTAGTGAATGACTTTTCTATAGTGCCTCCATCATCACTTAAGTGCATTGCTTCTAGTTCCCAGGGTACTATGTAATAAAACAAACAGTTTAAAAAAAGAAATCTAATCATAGCAGAAAAATAACCCAAAAAATCATTCTGCTGGCAAAAAAAAAAGCCAGGATAGCCACAGTGTGGATGGCACATGAGCATAGCCCGTAGTTCCATCATGCATGTCCTCCAAACCCTTGTTGCATGTGCTGCAAAGCCCATTGGGGTGGGTTTCCAGCCACCTGGGATCTGGTTGGATCCACAGCGTGAAAGCAACCAGCGATACCTTCAGCTGCATTTATCTGCCTGCAGGAAAAGCAGTGAGTAATGGTGCTGAGTAGAGCTTATCAAAGATTTAAGCTTAAAAATACAGCAAGCCTTGCCCTGCCCCATATGTCTCTCTTCAAAATCAGCATTTGCACAGAAATATCCATAATTTTGCTCTAAACAGAAGTGGTGGCTGAGAAAAACTATCATCTTATATGCTCCTGCTCATTTCTTCCTTTCTCCCTGTCTCTTCTCTTCCTTTCCAAGATACTTTTGACACTTACTGAGCAGGGGCAAAGGGGGTCCATCTCCCCTTCAGCATCAAGATTGAATCATGGGAAGAGAAGAGGTGCAAGGGATGGGGGAGTCCCTCCCTTCCAGCCTCTCAGGGAAGGTTTTGGTGGCTTCAGGCAACGCTGCTGCCGGTCAAGGCAGGGTGAAGCAAGGCTGGAGAGTTTTTCTAACCCTCTAAATCCTTTTCTCTAACCCCATGGGAAAGACAATGAAGCACTGAGAGGACAGGAATAAAGCCACCAGCAGCCAAGCAGAAGGGACAGGTAGAGGCAGATGTCCCACAGAGACCAGCAAGAGGTGCACAGGAAAGGAGCTGGATGAGTCCGATGTCCATGTCCCTTGAAAGAAGCACCACATGATATGTCCACCCCAAGGAGCAGCACTTGATTCAGCCCCCAGAAAGGCTGTGCCTCGCCTAATTAATGTGCATTTGATTTTCTCTGCATAATTTATTTCTCTTTAAGACACCAGCCCTGTGACAGCATTTGATGTCAAATCACTTTGGAAACAAATATAGCTGCTTTATCATTCCCATCTCAGCTCACACACATGCACAATTTCTATCTCTATGCCAGCAATTACAGCAGACCTTAGCAACAACTTTTAAAATTTGCTTATTTCTGAGCTAGACTGATCCAAAATTCCTGGTCCAAAGGGCTTTTTTAAAAAGGCTCAGCCTTCCTGCAACGCACAGAGGAACCACTGACCCATGTGAGGGCCGCTCACCCCAGGGATGCTCAGGAAGCGCTCCTCCATCCCTGGGAGGTGGTGGGGGACACACCCCAAGGCCACCCAGCCAGGCACTGCTCTCACACCCTTTCATGTCCTTTGCACATCCTGGCAGATCTAGTGCCCGGCACAGAGTATGGCATCGGGATTTCGGCCGTGATGGACAGCCAGCAGAGTGTGCCGGCCACCATGAACGCCAGGACCGGTGAGTTTGTCCCCGCTGCATGCTCCGAGCGCAGCTGGCTTCTGTGGCTCACATGCCCCCATGGAAAAGTTTGTGCATGGGGACAAAGGTCTGCACCAACCCTCTCCCACAGAGCTTGACAGCCCCCGGGACCTCCTGGTGACAGCCTCCACAGAGACATCTATCTCACTGGCCTGGACTAAAGCCATGGGTCCCATCGACCACTACCGCATCACCTTCACCCCTGCCTCAGGGATGGCCTCCGAAGTGACAGTGCCCCGGGACGAGTCACAGCTCACCCTCTCAGAGCTGGAGCCTGGGACAGAGTACACCATCTCCATCATCGCTGAGAGGGGACGCCAGCAGAGCCTGGAGGCCACCGTGGATGCCTTCACAGGTAGAGAAAGACAAGTTAGGATGGGGCCAAGGGCACGGACCACCACCCCATGTTGGCACCTTCGCCAGCCCACCACCTCTCCTCACTATTTCAGCAATGAAACTGTTGAGGTAGTGATGGGGATGAGAGCTGGGATCAATGCGTCCACAAGGGAGCAGGTCCTTTGACCTCAGAAGAATGATGGCCCTACCAGTGGGGGGGCACTGTCCCCTTCACCAGCAGCAGTGAGCACACTTGCTTGACTGGAGGCTCCCGTAAGAACAAGGCAGGGTGGGGAAACAGACGTGGTGTCCTCTGTGGTCAGAGCAGCCTGTGTGTCATAAGGAGAAATGAAGCCTTGAGGAACCTCCCTGTTCTGCCTCTTGATCACAGCGCAGTTTCACATCAACGGAGAGCCCAGAGCTCTAGCTTTGCTACCTCTTGGGCATTTCCCACACAAGCGCTGGGATCAACGTGGAGGCCAGGATCTGCAGACGGTTGGGGTTGCATCTCCCCTCTCCAATCTTGCAGGGGTGCGGCCCATTACTCAGCTCCACTTCTCCCAGCTGACATCATCCAGTGTGAATGTCACATGGAGCGACCCATCCCCTCCAGCAGACCGCCTCATTCTCACCTACAGCCCCCGGGATGAGGAGGAGACACAGCAGGTCACACTTGACGGCACCCGCAGGCACGCCAGCCTGACGGGCTTGCAGCCATCCACCGAGTACCTGGTGTCACTGGTGGCCATGCATGGTGCCATCAGCTCTGAGCCTGTTGTGGGCTCCATCACGACAGGTACCACAGGATGCCACTCTGCCAGGCATGGGACCCTGTCGGGAGGGCGGGCAGTGGGACAGGGAGTAGACCTGCCTCCCACAGCTTTGCTTTCTGTTCCATCTTACCAGGGATCGATGCACCAAAGGACCTCAGGGTGGGCAACGTCACCCAGGAGTCCATGGTGGTCTACTGGAGCCCTCCCATAGCTGCCTTCGACCACTATAGAATATCCTACCGCGCTGCTGAAGGTAACGAGTCAGACGACTCTTGCTCATGCCCCAAGCTCACAGTTGCCAACCCTCCCTCCATCCACCAGCACAAGCAAGCCATAAGGTCATCTTCACCCCAAACAGCATCCCAGCGCCCTGGGCAACGCTGTGACGGACCAAGAGGGTGTGGGGACAGAGGATGGGGCGTCTGGGATGAGGATGGGAAGGGACCACTGCAGTCAAGGGCCAGCTCAGCACAGAAAGGCACAGGGAGTGACTCCCTGCAGTGTGCTCTCCCAAGGGATGGTTAATTTGGGGCCCGATCCTGAAATCCCACCTCCTGCTTCCCCTGGCTCATGTCCCTTGGCCCCAGTTATACCTAAGATGTTGAAAAAGTCAGGCCAGCAGAGCGCAGAGCATGCAGGCATGCACCTGCAGGCACAAAACCCAGTTACCACCAGTATCAGCCCTGGAAGGGGCTTGTAGTATTGCCTTCACCTCCCAAGCACCTCCTGTACCCCAGGGGCAGGGCTGGCAGCAATGCCAAAACTCTTGGCTCCATCCCCACAGGGAGAACAGACAGCACCGCCATTGCCAGCGATGCCACCGAGCATGCCCTGCGACACCTCCAGCCTGCCACCAAGTATGAGATCGAGGTGAAGAGCGTGCGGGGCCGGGATGAGAGCGAGGTGGCCTCCATCACCATGTACACAGGTGGGAAGGGGTTCCTAGTGGGCAGACAGCAATCAAAGAGTGCCAGGTCCAGCCCCAGGCAGGGTTGGCAGCCCCTGCTTGCACTAGCAGTGAGACAGCTGAGAGCAAGCTGGACCTCAGGCCAGCCTCACGCAAGCTCAAGATGATAAGTGAGGCTCACAAGGGCCCAATGTGGACTTTTAAAGTATGTCTAAGCAAGGTTTTCCCTAAATATGCATGGGTAATCATGGGAGGGAGTGATAAATCTGTGTACTGGCACAGAGAAGCCAGAGATGTGATGTTGGGCAACCATGACAACCTTTCCTAAAGGGAGTACAGACTTCCAGAAATAATCCCTGGGGGAAGCCCTGACACAAACAGCATCTGCTGCAAGATTAAAACCCTCTGCTATCCCCAGACACCTCAAAATCTAAAAAGCAAAAAAAAATATCAACCTAACATCCCAGGCTGTGTATCAGCAAAACAGTGGAAGAGCAGCCCAAGTAGTAGAATAGCACGAGCTGTGATATCTCTGCTCTCCAGCTAGAACAGCGATAACTCCTCTACAGACACATGTGTCTGGGTAGCAAGGTAGGACCGTGAGCAAGGGGACCACAAGAAGCCCTTACAGCGCATACCCCAGTCTCTCAGTGCCTCTGACTCTCTGAATCTGTCCCCCATGCAGCCATGGAGGCCCCCTTAGGGGTCACAGCCACCAACATTACCCCCACCGAGGTGCTGCTGCAGTGGAACCCACCGCTGTCGGAGGTGGAGAGCTACGTCCTTGTCCTCACTCGCCGTTCAGGTACGCTGATGCTCTGTTTCAGCTCACTTCAGCTCTCGTCCATCCCAAAGCTCCTGGCTCAGCAGGTGCCCTCCATGGAGGGAGCAGGGAAGGAGCCCTTGCTTTGGGAGAGTAGCAGCTGGTGAGTGGCATGGTACCCCATCCCTAGACACCAGCTCCTCCCATGCAGACCCCATGGCACATGTTTTCCATCGCCTCCCACCAAGTCTCAGAGCACAGCAGCCCACACAGGAGGGGACTGGGATACCTCCCATTTTGCTAATTGGTCCACCAGCAGCATCCCAGAGGCAAGCCAGTACCCATCCCAGAGAAACAGGGAAAGAAATTATTGGGCAAATATAGGAACTGTGGGGAAAACAAGACCATCATTCAGACCAAACACCACCACTACAGCTCAGCTGCTGCACAGTAGCTCATGGGGTTTCAGCAATTAAGTGCTTTTTTTCATAGACACGCTTTGGAGAACCACCTTGAACACCTACCCTGTCTGACCTCTTTTGGCTTACAGCTGAAGGAGAAACAATTCTCGTGGACGGAGTCAACCAGGAGTACCAGCTAACCAACCTCCTGCCCAGCACCACCTACACAGTCTCTATGTACGCCACCAATGGGCCTCTCACTAGCCAGACCATCAGCACCAACTTCACAACTCGTATGTACAGACACTTCCTCCGCTGCCTGTTACGCGCCCTTAGCCATGCATCCACCCCAGGAAAACTAGCCAGCAAGGCTGAGCCACAGCTCTTGTCACATACACGTGGGTGCAGAAGTAGCCATGTGCCAAAAAAGACACCCAAATACCAGTGCTGGGCACAACACAAGAACAAGAACAGAATTTTAACCACAACAAGCATCAGTCCTCATTTTTAGTCCTTCAACATCCATCCACCCCTTTTCTTTGATTTCCCCTGGATGTGGTTTACTAAGAAGACCCTTGACCAGGTCTTTCAAGGCCATAGCCCAGAAGAGTACTACAACCCATTCTGCTTACAAGAAGCTTGATAAACCCCATAACTCATTAATTTCAGAGGCATTACCCTTCAGAGAGCACACAGGTAGAGGAGGGTTTGCAGAGCTCTGTTAAAGGCTGGGGATGGGTGATGAGTTCTGGAAACTAAGGGTGAAGATTGGGTTGTAGCTCAGGGTTGCAAGGTTGAATCCCAGTGCACTGAGCTGGGAAGCGAGGCTGGGTGAGAAGTGTGTGAGAACTTGCACTTCCCTGGGTCCCTATTCCACCCTTGCAGTTTTGGATCCTCCAACAAATCTGACCGCCAGCGAAGTCACGCGACGGAGTGCCCTGCTCTCCTGGGTGCCTCCTGTGGGAGAGATTGAGAACTACATCATGACCTACAGATCCACCGACGGCAGCCGGAAGGTGAGTGAGTCCTCACAAGGAAAGAGGCTCCTTAAGTCAGGGAATAACATGACCATGGAGAAATGCGCAGGATAAGCCCAACAAAGGAAAAGAAGAATGCTTGTTAGATCAGGGAGAGACCAGGAGGGCAGATGCTACTTTCTGCATAAGCAATACCTTGGATAAACAATTGGAAAAAAGCAGGAGAAGATTGCCTAGGGCAAACTCTTTATGCACACTGGCAGGTCTGGGCAAAGAGAGCACACCTGGAAAGTTTGGAGGAGCAGGGGAAATTCATAACTTGTGAAATGCAAGCAAGCTGAGGCAGGAGAAAAGTATCCCATGAACAGAGATGCTGAAAACACCATTTTCCCTTGTTGCAAAGAGGAACATAGATACAGACAGCTAATTAATCCCGCAATACAATATATTTGATTATTTAATGAGTGTGTCCATATCTGCCTGTCTGGAAGAGCAGCTACAAATGCTATCAGAAATATATCGCCACAAGTAGTCTCATTTCCTTTACTAGTGTGACTTGCTTGCAGCAGAAAGAGGGTAACAGCTTTGCAGAAGGGGTTCAATATAATGCCATGCGGCATTGGCTGACAACCAGAAAAATTAACATGACAGGAATTGATGGAGTCAAAACTGGCTGATAACCAGGTTTGGCCAGCTCTACTCCTTGAGATGCTTGGGTAGTCAGTCACAGCCCATACTGAGGGCATGCAGACCCCAAGAGAGTCAGTAAACAGAGCACACACAGACTGCAAACACTTAAATCTCCTGTGTCCAGACCAGCTTTCTCCCACCTAAACCATCTCAAAAGGTTAAATATATTCATTGACCTCACACTGACTTAGTCCAGGAACGCGAGTAACCATACAATGCTCCTGGTCAGGCACCAAGGTCTGTGGTAGTTTGCGGCTTCCCTTCCCTCCTCACTTGCTCTTTAGACTCCCCATTGCTTTTCTCACCTATTGCTGTTGTTTTTGGTCTCCTTCTTGGACTCACATACAGGAGCTGATTGTGGATGCTGACGACACATGGATTCGCCTGGAGGGGCTTTCTGAGACCACGGAGTACATTGTGCACCTCCAAGCTGCCCAGAACGCCATGCGGAGCGGCTTCATCTCCACTAGCTTCACCACAGGTGAGGACTCACACCACATCCGCTCAGCCAGGCAAGGCTTGGACTACATGCCGTGCTGGTAACACAGACTGCTTTTACGGGCTTCCCCTCGCCAGGCTGCATTTCACCATGATTCACAGAGACAGAGAGAGGTACTTTCATTGCCACAACCCACAGTGCTGCCTTGCTACAAACTGTGAATGGCTGAAGAATCTTTAACACAATCACAAGGCCCAGCCCAGGGCAAGGGGATTTGAGCTTCAGACCAGGAACCATCTACCAGGCCCTTTGCCTTGCCCTTGCCCCTCCTCAAATGCATAAATAGAGGAAAGAAAAGCACCCACAGAAGTCAACAACACATATCAACAGGTAGACTCTTGAAGTGAGCAAGAAGACCCCCAGCTGATCTCTCCTGTTGTAGACACGGTCCGATCTCTAGCAAATATCACAGAATATTTTTGATTGGAAGCGACCTTTAAAGACTGCCTAGTCCAAGCCTGCTGCAGTAAGCAGGGACATCTTTAACTAGTTCAGGTTCCTCAGAGTCCCATCCAACTTGATCTTGAATGTTTCCAGCGGTGGGGCAGGGGTGGAAATATCAAGCAGTTGCATCTCTATCACCGTCGGCGGAATCACAGTCAACAGAGCCAGCAAGCCTGCAAGACCGTGGTCCCACCAATCTATCTAGCTGCATTATTTCTCCCTACCTCTAATTCTAGAGAAGTCACAATCCATTAAAGCAACAGGAATGGTTTCAAAGCGTGAGCACCCACAGCCACCATAACCCTCATAGACAGAGTGTTTACACTTGCAAGAGTGAAGCTGGCAGGAAAATGTCACCATTGCCTTTGCAACCATTCACATTAGAAACCGTGCAAAGTGTATCGTTCCTCATCCCCTGTGAAAAGTCTTGCTAGGCCAGGGCACTTAACAGAGTGCTGAACTCAATGACAATTCTTCTAGGCTTCAAAAGCACTAACAAGCTTGAAGATGACGTCCACTAAAATTCCTCTCCTTTGTGCTGCAAGTTCAATTAGAAGAGTCTTCTTTGAGTCTGCTGCAGACAAACTTCCCCATGACAGTTACATGTAGAGATCCCTTCACCTGCTTTTAAGAGACATTAGAAACTATTTACGTCAACCCAAAAAGAAAAGTCTCTTCTCTAATGCATCTGCGGATGAAGCTTTCCTGTTATTTTTGCCTCTTACATGGGCACATAAATGCAATGCAATTCAGGCAGATGATGGAAAAATGCGTGTAATCTTTGAGGCTGTTCAGGTGTCAGAGATGAAACTGCACAGGGCTGACTTCTCAGCTAGGATGAAGCAGCAGAGTCTAACCACCCTCATTAGGCAAGGAGAGCGCCATCTCCAACACAGATGTCAGACCTTGGCAGCAGTCAAGACACCATTGCCAGCTGATGCAGCAGCTGGACACATGTTTAATTTGCTTTTAAGAGGAAGATAAGCACCAGCAAGACACCAGTTTCTCCCCACTTACCCCCTATATCGATGAGACAGAAGCATCCATGAACAAACATTGAGGCAATGCAGTCCATGGGCAATATCCCTCAGTGAAGAACTAGGGTCTGGGATTCAATTTATTCTGGCAGCACATCAGGGCGCTTTGCAGAGAGCAAGGACTTGTCTTTAAAGAGACAAAAAAAGAAAAGGGAAAAAACCCCAGGCTTAATTTAAATGGGTTTACTTCCTTTTGCTCACAGTACACATGCCGGGGTTCTTCCATTCCCTCTGACATATTAATAGCTCGGACTCTTTGTTTCATGTTTGCATAAAGTTCTTGGGGAATTGTATACAGATGGGACAAAAGGAAGAAACAGATACAGTATTTATAATTTATAGTGGTTTGAAATGTCTTTCAAGGTCTCCTTGGCTCTTAAAGATATGAATATAAATTAAGAAACAAGTAATCTCTGCAGAGCTCAGGGGAGCCTGAAGTGCTTGTCTTTGAAGCAGTTTTCATTGTTGGATACTACAAAATGCAAACATTGTCTCACCAGACCTTCCGCTATGGACCCCGGAGACAGGAAAAAATAAAGGACCTTGAACATTTGGACAGAGTAATGACCTCTGAGCCTTCAGGTTGCAAGGGTGGGGGGAATACACCCAAGCGGGAAATAATAGACAGAAGCCTGTACCCTGGGTCCTATAGGGTATCACACAGTTGTGGCAGACACACACAGCGCATCCTTCACACCTCCTCAGTGCACAACGGAGACACTCTCAAAAGCTACACCCACATTGCCAGCTCTGCACTCATTTACTCCATCACCTACATGTACTGACAACAAAGAAAAATATGTATTTCTCCCTTTCGAGCTAAATGAGGAAAAAATTGAACCCAAAGCTGACATCCCAATACAGCCACACAGCCCATGCTGCCCATCAGTAGTATCTTGCACAGCCTAATTCCTGCTCAGTTTGCAGGTGACCACCAGTCTGGCATAAGTCCACCATCATTTCCAAGGACATCCATCAAGAGAATCCCCCCAGAATCAGCAAAGTCATAAAACTTGCTTGGAGCTGGCAATCCCAAGATAAGAGTAGGTTCCAGTATTTTCACTGCTGTCTAAATATGCCAGTGACAGCTTAAATCCCAGGGTTTCAGACATGGTGCAGAAAGATGATCCAAGAAGCGTTATCCCTCATCATTCACAGTGATGTTACCATGTACCTTTCTAATATAGGATATACAGGACATTAATTAATATATGCAAGCATTTTTTTCCCATTAAATCCTCTGATGTTGTTGGTTGACATGAAGTCCCACTGCCTAACAAAATAACTTAGGACACAGAAGCTAAGTTAGACATTTCCTGGATCATAACCCACGGGGCCTGAAGAACATGGAAAAGGTATTGCTCTGCTTAAATACTGGGTGCTTTTCTTAATATTTCAGGTGGACGTGTCTTTGCTAACCCTCAGGACTGCGCCCAGCACCTCATGAACGGAGACACACTGAGCGGTGTCTACACCATCTCCATTAACGGGGACCTCAGCCAGCGGGTGCAGGTCTACTGCGACATGACCACAGATGGAGGCGGCTGGATTGTGAGTAGCCATGTGGTCACCCTACATGTTGTCCCCATCACAAAGTGGCTCAGCCTCGTCCTACCAGCAAAGCCAAGCCACCACGCTGCGCGGGAACGACAGCAGGCTTAATATCACACGCTTCATTTCCCACACCATAGGGAATGGCCCATGCTCCAGCAATAATAGTTACACTTGGAGAAATGCCCTTTGATTTATTTGATATGTTTGCGGTGCTTCTGGAGAGCAAAATCTGAGAATGAAGCTGATTTATTGTTCTAGAAATGAAATTAATGGCCAATAGCTTTCATGGGGAATGATTCACACTGCCTGCAGTAGGAGGATATCAGGCATCACCTCGACCAAGTCCACACAGAAGCATTTTAGAGGAAAATGCTTTTTTCGGCTTCTGAATTGCACAAACAAGGCCTGTCTTGACATAGATGGACTGACATCTTAAGTAAATAATGATCTGGTGCTTTGATTTTGCTAGTGTCAAACACTTACTTACATGCGTTACACAAAAACCTACTAGATGTATAGTTGAAACAAAACCAAAAATGGGCTTCCTCGAATGCCAATTTCTAGCGCAGATGTTGTTTCAGTCAGGAAACTTCCCTCCATGTCACTCTGCAAGAGTCAGCCAAAAGCAGACTCGCATGCTAGAAAACCAGATGCACCATGCATCGGTTAGAGAAGAAAGCTTGCAGGCTGATTCCTTCCTATTTTAAGACTGCTTTGTCTTGGACATCATCTAACACCTCTTCAAGCTTCTCCATCTGCAAAGAAACTAATTGCATGGCTGCAATCAACATTAACTTGCTGGACGTTGCAATTGTCTCCCCTGAAAGGCACGATGTCTTTATTTTGTGTGCTTCAAAGCCCATGGCCCTCTTCTCCTCCATATCCATTTTCCCCCTGATATTCTCTCACCATAGGTCTTCCAGAGGCGGCAGAACGGGCTGACCGATTTCTTCCGGAAATGGGCAGATTATCGGGTTGGCTTCGGAAACTTGGAGGATGAGTTTTGGCTAGGTAAGTCCTTATCCAGTTGTCTGTCACTGATGCATCAAACTCCAGCTCCTCACACATCCATGCCAGCTGTTGGCTCCTCGCCTTTCACCCCACTCCTCTACACTCTCTTGAACAGCCTTCCTTCCCTTGTTCATTCCCCACCCTGCACATTAGAAGGTCACTCACAGGTACACCACATAAAAGCACATTGTGAAAGCCAGCAGCCCCCTAATTTGTGCCTCCTAGGATAGATGGGGGTACATTGGGGTTCTTCATGTATCAAAGCCCACCACCTTCCTTCAGATGACTACAGGTTGCATCTGTGTCACCTGTGGTTCATGGACCTCACCTGACCTTGGCCAGCAAGCCAGTTACCTGAAGAAAGTAAGAAAGGGGTGAGTGGGACGCCCAGAACAGCTCTGAAATAGAGTGTGCTCCCCCAAAACCTGAACGTGAGCCAAGGCAAGTCCTGCAGTGTAAACACACTCTGGCTTGCATGGAAGCTTAACAGCAACATGAAAAGCACGGGGGCTCCACAGCTGAACACCCCCAGCTTCAGCAGCACAGGGAAAGCTGAACCTAGGCCCTGAACACACATCTCATAGCCACAGGGAGATGGAGCTCGAGTGGGGACAGAGAACTCAGACCCCACCAGTGCCAGCAGAGACAACGACTTAACCAGAAGTGCTGTTTCTCTTCTGCTTCTCTGCTCACTCTCATTTCCCACAGCTGTTTTATTTGCTTAGAGCTTTTCTTTGTTTGCTGACAGAGCAGATCCAGGCACTAGGTCTTACCAGGTGTCTTGCTGCTTGTCTCACCAGGCTTGGACAACATCCACAAGATCACGTCCCAAGGGCGCTACGAGTTGCGAATAGACATGAGGGATGGCCAAGAAGCGGCATACGCCTACTACGACAAATTCTCCATCGGTGACTCCCGGAGCCTGTACAAGCTGCGAATCGGGGACTACAACGGCACTTCAGGTGCAATCCCGTTGCTCACAAGCAGTAGGGAAATTTTGACACTGGTGGGCTTGAAACTGTGAATGAAAACCCAATATCAAATATTCCTTGTGTGGAGCAGCAAGACACAAACCCATAAGCCCTTTCTGTCTTCCTGCAGTCCATCATGTAAACCAGGCTGATATATCCCACTTAAGGACACAGGGAATTTTCCATTGGGGATTAGATATTAAATATCAGAGGCATTGCTGTTCAAACAACCAGGTCAATCGTCAGAGGTGTCATCTCACTTGGCAATCACCGCAGCTCGCTATTGATGCCATGCTGGAGGGTGTATTTATCGCCCTCCCACAGCAATGGAAAAATCTGAAATCCTCTGCATTGTTTGCTCATGCAGAGGCCAAACACAGTCCAGTTTTGCAAGGACACTGTCACACCTGCTTGCTCAGCTTTGCCCACGAGAAAAAAGTGAGTGATGGAGGCAGGCAGTCTCTTCCCTGAGAACAAAACAAGGTGCAGCTGCAGCCCCTCTAGCTGGAACAGACACACGCAGTGACCGCAAGCCTCTGTGACCCACACAAAACTGCACTGCAGCATACTTAGCACAGAACCCCACAACATACCTAAGATGCGGGAATTTTCTTAGACAATACCTGGTAGTTGCCACTGGAAGAGAAGAGAGGGATCCTGGCTGTGTGCAACACAGCACTTGCTCTGACCTCAAGTCCCAGGGCATGACACACCTAACCTATTGCCCAAAATGCCACTAACAAATCTGCAGGCATGACTCCCTCCCTTTCCTCACACAAGCTCTTCTTCTAGCTGTTCAACCACGGAGCTTCTGCTCCACCTTGAGCAAAGAGAGCCAAGACTTGCCAAGTGGTTAACTGCCAAGAGGTTTCCCAGCAAGGCTCTCAGGGGCTGGACTCCCTGCAGCTAGCCTGGGTCCACTGTGTATTTTTTTATGGACCGTCAAGCAGCACGTTAAAAGTGTCTCCTGCAAGTACACCACTCGATTGTAAAAATGACCGTATTTCACTTTGGCTCTCCTTTCAGCCCTTTCTCTTGCTCCTTAGTAAGGAGGGGAGGTGAGGTTGGTGGTTGTAGTGGAATAAGACATGACGCACCTTCCAAAAGGGAGAAAAGAAGGCCAAGCATCTTGGTTCAAGAGGCAAATGCTTTGCTTCTTCTGGGAGAAAAAGTTCCTTTTAGCTACCAGGAGGGGAGGAGGCTGAAAGCCTCCTGAGTTGTGTAGCAGAGCCAGGCTTCAGGAAAGCAAGGATTGCCAAATCTAGGATTTAATTCATTTCTGAAACACTGAAATTTAGATTCAAAACCTTATAGGTTTTTTTGTTCTGCCAAACCCAAGCAGCCTCTAAGATTCGCTATGGTCTGTACTGATCCTAAACTGACAGCAGAGGACTCAGCTGAACCAGCTGTGAGCAATTCCAGTTAACATTATCCCCAGACCTTCAGCTGCTTGAGCTGTTGATCCACAGGCTACCACATATACTGAAACACACCAATATCCTTGTGAAAAGACCAGATGACTCAGGCTTCATCACCACTAACAGCATCTCTTTCTACAGGAGACTCTCTCACCTATCACCAGGGCCGCCCCTTTTCCACCAAGGATAGGGACAACGATGTTGCTGTGACCAACTGCGCCATGTCCTACAAAGGGGCCTGGTGGTATAAGAACTGCCACCGCACCAACCTCAACGGCAAGTACGGAGAGTCCCGGCACAGTCAGGTAAGTGCAGAGCTGGGCTGAAAGCCTTCAGCGTTTCTTCTAGCAGCTCAACCAAGCACAAGAGCAAGCCCAAGCTAGGGCTGGAGCTGTATGGTTGGTGCACCAGGGTCAGGAGCATCACTGGGGTGACCCAACACAAGCTGGAGCAAAGGGACCCACCTTCAAGCCATTTGGGCTAGTGCTTCATGCCTCATGCTGGCTGCCATGGTCATTAACCATGACATCTTGCTGAATTACATTTTTTAAAAAATATATTTTAGTAAAATTTGATCAGGAGCCTTTGAACAGTGAGAAAAAAGCATCAAGCCAGAGCAGCAAAGGAGTTTCTTGCTCCTGCTACAACAAGTTTCTTCTGGCTTCTCTACAGAGGTCAACATAGTTTCTTTTCTCTTCCACTCCAGTTTCATGTTAGGCTCTTTCTTCACATTGTGCCTTTCTCTCTCTCCTGCCAGGGGATTAACTGGTACCATTGGAAAGGCCATGAGTTCTCCATCCCTTTTGTGGAAATGAAGATGCGACCTTACAACCACCGTAACATCTCTGGGAGAAAGCGACGGTCCCTACAGCTCTGAGCCAGCTCAGCCCCTCCCACCTCCCACCACCTGACCTTTTCTGTCATTTGTTTGTATTTTATAATATGAAAAGGGAAAAAAAAAACCCTACTACTCGTCTGAGATAGCAACCTGCCCCTCGCAAGTGCTGGAGGGAATCACGGCATGAGCAAAGGTTGTGGGAAAGGAAAGACCTCGTTGTTTTGCATCTGTCACAGAGAAATACCAAATTTCCAGTCTCCCTACCCCAGTACTTTGGCCCTTAACATGAGAAGAAAGAGAGAGAAAAAGACAGACAGATTTTTAATATTTTTTAAAAGACTTGGAAATCCCCAGGAAACCCTTTTAGAAACGTTTGTCACAGGGCTCGTGGCAGAAACCTTCCCCATAGGGACCTTGGTGTGGCCATTTCCACCCTAGTCATGGCCAGGGACACCCACCCTCTCCCTGTCTCTCTGCCTGTCCCCTCCTGGCAGAGAGGTCCCCAGCTTCATGCCATCCTGCAGACATCAACTCTTTCAGCAGGCAGAGGGCCATCTCTTTCTCTGGCCAAGGGCACACAGCTTGGTCTTCCCTTCCCTACGCGCAGGCACTGCATGCACAGAGACAAAGCAATGATGAGCAAACGCAAGGTTCATCCCATCCCGTTTTCAGAGATCACACCAGGAGGGCTTGGTGACTATCCACGTGTCTAGGTGAACTTTAGAGAACCCACAGCTCATGTGTTGGTCCCACCACAGCCAAAGTCATCCTTGTGTGTATGGCATGCAGGAGAACACGAGCTGCTCCACCAGGCCCAGCCTGCATCGTGCACCCCTCCTAGCTTGAACTCATACCGCTTCACGTGCACAATACCTGCCTGGGTTATGCTGAGCTTGATGGAGAAGAGAGGAGTGAAATTAGAGGACTTGGGAGAAAAATCACTACCTGTAGTCTTGAAGCCTAGGGCCCATTTCCATATGCCACCGCATCATCTCTCACAGAGGTCACTGGTCCCAAACCAGTCTCAGAGAAGGTCCAGCACCCAGAAGACCTATCACACAACAGCAGCCCAGCCAGTAGCCACCACAGCCCAGGGACCTCCACGCACATGAGGAAGGATCATGACACAGCCAAGGGAAGACAAGTGCCAGTCGAGAAATGCCTGTTCCCTTCCTTCTCCTACACCACCCCTCTTGGTGACTGTCACCAGAGTGACCCAAATCTTAGTGCCTTGGTACCACCCATCTTTCTAACAGGAAATCAAATGTTTCCTCTCCTGGAATGAAGACTTAGACCATTTGGATTCTTGGAGCACTTAAAGACGCTTGGAAGAATAGATGAGTTCACTCTTTTTGTTCTTAACTTCTCCCGCCTTAAGGACGATGGACCCTTCAGACAGCTCTGACTGCTCTCTGTCATCACTGACACCATCTCCACATAGCCCAAACGACCACCATCCTGGAGTCACTCCTCTGCTGAGGGCTCTGGACAATGCTGGGCATTGTCACTGGTCTGGTCTCACAGAAGATGTCCCCACACCCAAGGACAATGCAGCTCATCGCTGGGTTCGCAGCCAAGGAGTATTACAAAGGCTAAACACTGCTTTTTGATTTTATCACACTGAAGCCGCTTTGTCTCAAGAAACATCTTCCAGATGGCAACATAAAGGCATCTTTGCAGTAGCTTATAATTCAGGCCAGTGTCTTTTTCATGGTCACGCTCCTGCATTTTCTGACATTACTCACCACGGCTGCAGACAGGCATTAAGCAGGAAATGCAGCCTCCTTGTCCACGCCACATACTGGCACACGATACCGTAGCTAATCCAAGGGTAGGATTAGACACAGGGTCCAGCCCTTCAAGTGGTCATTTTACAAACTGCAGCCTGACCTGGAGGAAGGATGCTGCAGCTTAGCAACATCTCATATGGAAACAAGACTTATCTTCTTACATCCCATCAGCACCAAATCAAGCAACAAGTCAAACACTTGGGGTCAGCCAGAGAGGCTGCAGATGATGGGAACTCTTGCAGGACACAGCCAGTGTCACAGATGGCAGCATGTCATGCTTCCCAAGCAGCATGTCCTGTTTTAGGTCCCAAAAGCCAACAAGAAGCAGCAGACAGAACTGATTAAAACCTAAGAAGTCTTCTAGTAGACGATCAGAGTAATATTTTTCCCACCAGAGGCAAGAAGTGTCCTAACAAAAGCACTCTGGCACAGTGGTTATAACTAGAGCAGAGATTGGCAGTGGACGGCATTCATCACCTGTCTGGGGTAGTGTTCTTTGCTTATCGACCCAGGTGAAAGCAAAAGACGTCAGTGGAAACACAGGAGTTCATCATTCATAATCAAGGAGAAGGCAAAAAGCCTCTTTTCAAAAGTACAAGTCAAACAGAAAATCAAAACATGCCAAGCTTTTCCAAGAGTTTCAAAAGAAGATCTTCAAAAAGGCTGATTTTTCTCTAAATAGGAGTCCTGACGTATGTCTCTCCCTCCTTGCTTATGTCTGTCATCCTTTTCATAAGTCCTGTAACCAGGATGAAAGGGCCCGGCTGACTCAACTCCACTGTCGAGTCTGAAGGATGGCCTTGAAGATAATATCCGACCTTCCAGTACCACTACGTACCAATGCTGCTCCTTGATCTCAAACATGGAACCAGGGTGTTGCCTTTCCATTACCTCCGTGAAACATAGTTCCTAAAATCTTTTAAAGGAAAGACACCTACACGTGGTGAGTTTGTTCTCCTGATGATAATCTAACCCAAGCCTAGGCAAGCAATCAGCAATGGTGAGGTGGTCAATTGGGTCATTGTCCCTTGCTCACCATGTCCATCTACAAAATATAATTTTCTAGGAATTTAGTTTTCATCAATGCCTGATGAATTTTTTTGGAAAAAGCTCATGCCAGTGTTTTCAAGCACATTTGTGCTTAATGCTACTACTACAAAACAACCAAGTGATTAAGTACAGTCTCTTTTTACCCTCCATCACTGGTTGCACAAGGCCTTTTTCTGAATTCATCCTCCAACCAGATCAAGTTCGGCCCTGTCCCCCATCAGCACTGTGTTAAGACTGAATGAAGTCTTGGTAACAGGCCTGAAATTCCCAGAAACCCAGCTGGATCCTGCCCAGCACCCACCCTGAGAGACCTTGGCTCCAGCACATTGGCCATCACTGGGGTCCAGGGGCTCATCTGCCATACCGCTCATATGGCCAAGGCTTGCCACAAACCCCAAAACAAACTTGAATTGTTACCCAAACCACATGATCCACTGGGAGATGCCAACTCCCAAGACACCAAACAAGGAGAAGTATGTCAGGTCCTTCACCTAGCAGAGCACCATGCATGCCCAGGACCCCCATAGCCTCTCAGTCACCTCATTTCTAACACCAAAATCCTAGAAGGAAACACCAAGGGACCTTCTCATCTCTTGCTGAGTTTTGATTTCCCTCTTTTCTGTTTCCTGCCAGAGCTCCAAGCCCACCTTTCTACCATGCACTACACTAAAACATAACCAAAGAAAAAAAAAAGGCCTGAAAGGAGGAGCTGCTTTTAGTAAAGTGATCCTTAAGACAGCATTTATAAATTAATAATTCTAGGAAAGAAAGAAGCCAGGCCTTCCCTAAAGGCTTTTGGCAGAAGGATGCTGGAAGAGTGTCAGAGTCACACAAAGGTTGGAAAGAAGTCTTTGCTTCTACACCTTACCCTTGTGTTACTTTACCATTGGCATCCAAAAGTCTACTACCAACCTAAACGCCCTCTTGCCCAACAGCTTACCTCCTTCCCAGAGTGATGCTCACCTCAGATGAAGCATCGGGATGTGGAAAGCAGAACTCACGCTACCTTTGCCCCCAGGGGTGCGGCAGGTGAAGGCTCGGGCAGTGGTGTCGCTATGCCCACAAGTGGGCTTGGAGCAACCTGCCAAAATACAGCAGGAGCCAAAATACCCACCCAGGGTATCAGCTCCATACCAGCACGTACCCTTCATCCAGACCTAGAGCCACCCTCCTGGTATGTCCCCACCATCACACCCTGGCCTGACCACAGATCCACAATATCCACAAGTTTTGACCTTACTAGACACTGCCAGCGAAGAGCTCTTGCCCCAAAAAGCCCTTTACTTTATGCTTATATCCATTAACAAAGTGCTCTGTCTTGGGGCCAAATGAGAAGCCCATCCCTGTTTTTGCTAACCAAGCCCCCCAGGATGGCCATCAAACCCAAACAAGATCCCTGAGAACCACCAGTACTGTCCAGGGTCACCTTTCCCGTTCCTTAAATCTAATGGTACCCCGACAGTGGTGGGAACTCCTTGCCCCTTTCAGGGGGTAGGTTTGGGGTAAGGGGAGGAAAAGGCTCTTCTCTGGCAAGATGTTGATGCCCAGATCTGCGTTGGTAGCCAGTCTGCAGCTCTCCAGGTATTAGTCATTTTTCCAAAAGATGGTGACACAAAGACCTAACAAACAAGCAGCCCCCTGTGTACAGGTGTTACCTAGCAATTATGTTTATTACTTTAAAAAAAATCAAAACCTGTAAATAAGAAGGAAAAATGGAGGCAATGAAATCCCTTGGGCAGGTTCTGATGAACTCGAACACAAACCAACACAACCAAATGAGGGGGGAGATAAGAGCAAATAAATGCATAAATAAAATAAATAATATAAATAAATAATAT
>NW_009694713.1:0-6478 GCF_000703405.1 Apaloderma vittatum
CTCATCTGTTGGAAGTGTTTTGTGGATATATTTACCTGTTTGGTGGAGATACTGTCCAGTCTTCACGATAGCAGGGGCAACACCCATTTTATTTCTTCTCTGCCTATAAAGCACAAGACTTGCCTCGAAAAATATGCCAAACTGTCTGGGTCTAAAGTAGTTTCTTTCTGAAGTCATTCCACTGTCTGTTTCCCAAGTGGTTTAATAGCCAGAAACTTGAAAGCCTAAACATTTTATTTCTTATTTTCTTTCTTTGACTAGTCAAGTAGGTAGGCAAAACTGCCTTCATCCTTAAAAATACTTACACTGCTTTGAAATGTGTTTTTAATTTTACCTAAAGCTCTTTGGTCTGGAGCCAGGCTGCTGTGTTGATACTTGGCATCCTTAGTGACACCTGGGGCAGAAAATTGTCCTTTGGGTCGGGGTAGTTGTGTGGATGTTTTTTTAAAAAAATAAACAAATCAACCCACGAAAAAAACCTTTCCCTATCTATTCATCTTTTCCTTCCTTCCTTCTAGGCTCTTTGGGACTAGGCAAGAGCTAATCAGTGTTAGTGGGGCGAGGTCTCCACTGCAGGAACAACTCCCTTTCCTTTACCTTCTGCCCCCTCCAATAGTGGAATTAAATATAAAGGGAAATTAACACTGAACAAAATGATGTCCAGGGCTTTGATTGACTTCTGGTTTAGCCTCTTAGCTACACAGACAGCTTTTGCGTTCTCTTCCGTAAGGCACGTGTAGTGGTCAGAGGTAGAAATAAATGGTGGAGCAGGGTTGCAGTCTGTGAAAGATTGATTTGTTAAATTTAAGGTTTGACCATTCACTTCTGACCTGCTTCCAAAAGAAATCTGGTTGGACTCGGTTTTTAGCTTTTACAGCTGTGCTTTTAAAAGAAATTTGCATCCTTGCGTCGGAATTATTATTCAGGATGGCCCCGACTGAACAAAGTGTTGCTTTAAAGTCACAATTTTTCCTTTTTTTGTAGAGTGGAAGATCTGGAACTGCTGGTATAGGAACCTCTGTCATTTAGCATAGGCTACATCAGTCAGCCTTACGGAAAGTTGAAGAGGCAGAGAGCCCCGTTTACCATGAAGTGCCTTTGGTGTGGAAATCCTGCCTGTGAAACAGTTGTTCAGGGGCGAAAACGCCCAAAGAGTTTGTAGCAGCAGTTTCTCCGTGTAGCTGCGTCGCTGTTCTTGGGGTGGCCCGTCAGCCCGTGCTTCGGCACCACCCGTTTCCAGGGGGCTGCAGGAGAGCTGAGCGGTGTCGGCTTATCGGCTCTAGCGCACAGTAGGCGAAAACGAATTTAAGGTTTGGTGGCACGCGGGGGATACGAGTGTGTTTGTAGGCAAAGCTGCTCTGCTAAGCTGGAGCCTTTTTATCTTTCTTCCCCATTTCCCTTTCTCCTGCGCACATCCCGGCACGCAGGACCGCGTATTTTATTGATCACGCCAAAATGCTGTTTGTTAACGAAATGCCTGAGCCAGCCTTTGGGGGAGCGAGCCGAGTCCTGCGTGCAGAGCTGCGCAGAATAACGAGGCTGCGAGGATGTTGTTGTCGGTGCGTTTCGGTGATGTAACCCGGGCGAAGGCAGCAAAAAAGTGCCCAATTAGTTTTGGAGCTGGGGTGGCTAAAAAAGCAGGAACTTTTCACGATGAGTTTTGAATGGGTTGGATCTGGAGTTGAATTCACGACCTTCTAATGGTTGTTAAAATATTGGAAGCCTTGTAGCTATTAAAATGCGATCTGCACATTAATTTTCCTCTCGAGAAGATTAGCTATTATCAGTGTTTATTTTAAAAATTAAACCTGAGGTTGTGCAGGTGCATGCTGCCTCACGAAAAAGGAAGGAAAGAGCACCCGGAGAAAAAAGAGCTTGCTTTTACCTTGGTGGGTATTTAGGCTGGTCTGATTAGAGCTTTAAGCCTAACAAAGGCTGTGCTTATTAAAAACAAATGTGTGTGACATTAGTCATCGATATCTGGCAACCTCGTGTACTTCATATTCATAATGAATTCTGCTTATGTAGTCTCTGCTAGAGAGAGCCTTAATCTTCTTGATTGCTCAAAAAAATATATTCATTTGGCCAGATGAATAAACTAGGGTATATAAAATTCTATCGTAAATTATTATTTTTCTTACCAACAACGTATTGCCCTGGATTTTTAATGCCGTCTTTTGCTCGCTCTGCGTGGAGATCCGGCGGTACGCGGCAGGTCGGTGGGATTGCGCTCTGCTCTAGACGTTGAGGACGCGGGTGACGATGGTGACCGAGATCTGAACGCTGCGCCGGTGGCGGGCGGGTGGCGTGGTGAGCTGTCACCCCAGGCTGGCACGACGCGGTGGCAGAGGGAGGGATGCAGGAAAGACTGATGGAGCTGCGCCACGACTCGGGATGTAATTGCGTGGCTTGATTGTGTCCTTAGAGCCGTGGGATGGTGGCTGGGGCTGCTTGTGGGTTCAGGTGACGTCCAGGTTCAAGCTGGTGCCTCTCTCCAGTGCCGGGGGGGCCCAAAGGCTGTTTGCAGGGCGTGACTTCAGCGATTGCGGTGAGATGTGCTTGGGAGTGTTTGGTCTCTCACATCCCATTGTGATCTTTTCTGCTCCATCAAGGCTTTCACATTTGAACAGGCGATGCTGCCTGGTGACCTGTTCCCAAATTTAGGAACTTTTCCCAAGATCTAATCACTTAGTCCAGAATCTTGAATCTTCTTTCTCAGTTCCCATCGAAAAAATTTTGTGGGTTCTGTCTACACATGAGCCTTTGTGTCTTTCTCCTAAAAGTGAAATGCTTGCTCAGTGCTCAGGATTGAGTATTAACACGAAGCTCCTGGAGGCTGCAAGGCGCAGGGGATGTTATTTACCGAGCTGGGATCTGCTTGCCTTCCTTTGGTACTTCAGCATCCAGTAACTTCGCAAAAATGCTCTCTTAGAAGCTCTGCTAGAACATGGAGCAGCTCAGTAAAGGGGAACTGCCAGGCTGCAGCAGAGGTGAGTATCTCCTTAGAGGAGTGCAGGACCCCTGAATTTTCTTCCTGCGGCAGACGGAGTTAATGATCTGAGAGACATTTGCACAATTCGTGCGTAAAACTGATAATTCTAAAATGCCAGAGGACAGGAGGCAGCTAGAACCTGCAGAGAGGCGGCTGTGCTTTCTCGAGCTGCAGATTCACGAGAAGGTAACTCCCTTCGGAAAGAGTTGGAAGCTTCAGGGTTTTTTCCAAGCTGGTCGAGTTAGTGTGGTGGATGTTCTCTTGCCTCTTCTGGTTACGGCCGTGGCTTCGCCGTGGGGCACAGCGTACTCGAAGCTGGCGGATCCCTGGGCGAGATGGGTGACCTCTGGCTCATTCTTGGAACACCCCGTGGAGTTAGTGTTGAAAAACTGTTTGTCTGGAAAACAAAGCGAACGAAATCATAGAGTCGGATCTCATAATAAAACGGTTTTTATATATCTGTTCTCATACCCTCAGAAAACAGTTTAGATCACGTGCCAGGCAAAGCAGAGCCCCAGGAGGGGCTGATTTAAGCCATCCCGGGTGGGGAGTTGTGGCGCTTTGCCACGATCCGCTGGCTGCCTGTTCCTGCCTCCGCGGTGTTTTGACTGTTCAGCTGTGCTGGCACAATCGTCCGGCTCTCTGTGCTGTCAGCCGGATGAAATGCTGCCGGGGCGGAGCGGGGAGAGCCCGGAGCGTTTCAGCAATCTCCCCAGGCAGCTTGGGAGCTTCAGGGGGCCACAGCAGAAATTTGGGAATGTGCTGGAGGGTTGGGGAGGTCCACAGGCTGGAGCAGGGTGCCACCAGAGCTGGGTCTTGAAACAATGGCCTGAGCAGAAAAAAATAAAAGCTGTGATAAAGGTAAAAAAACGAGTCTGATCCTTGGCCCTGGGAGAAGGGCAGTGAGCTCATTCTGGAAACGTGTAATGAGAAGAGTCTTTTGTAACGTGGTGTGATCAGGACTGTTTTCTGCCCGTGTCTGCTTTCCTGTCGAAAATTGTAGAGGAAGATTGTGTGAAATGAGGAAGATCAGCAAATCTGTGCTTTGAACCGAAGGAGGAAATATTCCCAAGGCTGAAGATGCCTCACTGAGGCTGCCCCTCTTCCTTCTGCTCCAGCCCGGATACCGTTCGCTTGGCTACCAAAGTCACGTATTGCTTTTGCCGAGGCTGAGGGAGGGTGGCTTAATTTCTTTTAGTCTTGATTCCCTTTTGTTACTTCTCGCTCCAGTCAGTAACACAGGGGTTGAAGAAAACGCGTGTAGTGTGTTCTCTGCGGAGCGCGGAGCCTCGCCTGACAAATCCTGGCGTCGGGGCTGTTGGCGCGGAGGTCTCGCGCGGGGCCGGGTGTGCCTCGGTATCAGCTGAGGGATTCAGCCCCAAACTGCAGGAAACTCCTACTACAAGGTCTGTCGTTTATTTTCACAGTTCCTTTCGGTAAAGCTGGGTGCCAAAGATGGCTCGGCGCTCACATTTTTCTGTTAACATGGCAACACCTTGTGTGGAGGCAGAGATTTTTTAGCTCGTCTTTTACTTCTCGTGCAATCAGCCAGGGCTCATTTTGCTGGATAAAGTTCTGCTTCGCTTTGTATCTTGTTTGTAGTATCAAATGCCTCCTATTTTCTCCTTTTTGTGGTGAATGTACTTATGAACTGAATTACTGAAATAATATGAGCCCAACAGGGACTGCAAATGATTGGTTTTTTGTTTATTTACCGTGTTGGTTTGGCTTTTTTTAAAAGAAAAAGAAAGTAGGGTTATACTATACACGGGCGTTTGTCAGGGAGACAGGTACCCCATTGCCACGTTTTTGGCTGCTCTTTCTTAAAATGTGGGTTGGAGCTTTCCTCTGCAAAAGGTCGAGTGTGCGCAGGACAAGGAGTTAAGGAGTTACCCCTAAGGACTGGTGGCAGCCTGGGGTCTGCAAAGCAACGTTTTGAGAGTCGCTGTAGCCATTTGCCATTTCCATCTCCAAAGAACGGGGCTGCTGCTGGCAACAAAAAGGCTCGGGGCTGTTTTGGGGCTGGGGAGGCGAGGTAAAGCCTCTAAAGTAAAGCCTGAGGTGCTGTCAGCATGACTTTCGCTTAGTTTTTTCTGGCTGCACAACTCCTCTGGGTCCCGCCTGCAAGGCCACGCAGCGGCCAGGTAGCACGGCTGCGCAAATGCCGGTATGAAGAATTAATGTCAAAACCCATCTCTTTTCTTTCAGTTGTGTTGATCGGAGACTCTGGAGTTGGGAAGAGTAATCTTCTGTCACGTTTCACGCGCAATGAGTTCAATCTGGAGAGTAAGAGCACCATTGGGGTGGAATTTGCCACCCGGAGCATCCAGGTGGATGGGAAGACGATAAAAGCCCAGATCTGGGATACTGCAGGACAGGAGCGATACCGTGCCATTACCTCAGCGTGAGTACTGTGGCGTTGCCCAGGCTAGCAGAGATGGGACAGAGAAATATGTGGGTGGAGAATTAATGAAGCATATTTGGGGCTCATGACGAAATCGTCACGACAGACTTCAATGTAGATCCGAGTCATAAGATAGGAGATACTTTTGTGTTCCTTCCTTAATATAATGAAAGTAATTATTCGATCAAATGATACTCTTATAGACAAAAATGACAGCTTAAATCAAAAGTGTGGGAAATGCAGCTTGACTCTTGGTTTCCCTTTTAACTTCCCTGGGCGTGCTGTCTTTATCTCATGGAACGCGTGTCCTTTCCGATGGAGGCTGGGTATGGCGTGGCACCGAGTTTCGGCGTAGGCGTGGTAGCTTACTGTCATGCCAGTGCCTTCTGGTCTTTGTTGCCCCCGAATCTTGAGCCTGAGGGTGTTTTTAGCCCAGTATGCCACCGCAAACTGTGTCTCAGTGACTCTGAGTTAGTCACAACCCCAGAAATTAAGTCCAAGAGCTTGTGCTGAATGAAGGAAGAAGGCAACAGTGATAATGTTGACTGTGTTCATAACTTTTATATACCGCACCACGTTCACATAGACAGAAGATACAACCCCTGGGTATACCATACCTGTTTCTGCACAGGTAGTAGGCAAAAGTTTCTTTTCAAGGGAAAAAAAAGAAAACCCTGTTGGCAGGCCTAGTTATCCAGGGCGTATGCTGATCAGCGAGTTGAAATTTGTTTTAGTGTTACAGCTGTGGATCGGTTTTGAAAGGGCAAACTCGTTTTGGAACGATGCGCAGATGGAAGCGTTTGGATTGAGGTGAAGGGAACTTTTTTCATGGAGGTGAAATAAGGTAATGCAAAATAGATGGGAGAAAAATACAAGAGTGTGGAGCCCAAAGGGAAGGAATGCAAACCCAAAGTCAGGTGTAAGTGGTGATTTCAAATGGCGTGTTTTTCATACATTTTTTGCTGATCCTTAAGTTGTACTTACTGCTGTAAAAGACAAGCAGGAAAGCTGCTGAGTCTCGTTCAGGTCAACAGACCTGGCTGGTGAGACCCGGTGCCTCTGCAGTCCCGGCATCCCGCCCC
>NW_009694713.1:6514-17261 GCF_000703405.1 Apaloderma vittatum
TGGAGGTGTCAAAGCCCGCACGCCGCCAACCGCCAGGAAAAAGGGAACGTTTTCTGCTGACGTGGTGCCCCGAGTCGGTTCAACGATGGGTCGGGCAGGTGCTGGCCAAGCACAGGAGACAGGGTGAGGCTCTGGGGCACAGAGAGGTGGACGTTGTAGGATTGCTCATAGAGGTGGGCTTGTGCTGTCCTGAGCCCTGGGCTTGAGTTGAAATGGGCCTAAACCTGCACTGAGGGAGCGAACTCTGTTCTTGGATTATGGGCTTATTTTATTTATTATTATTACTTTATTTTATTATTATTATATCAGTACGTGCTTAAGCGTCAATACAGCCCCCTCTAATTTTTGAGAGCAGGATGTATTTGAAAGATCAGCAACAAATACTGACATTTTACTGCTACCCTAGTGGAAAGATAAGTTATAACTTCACTAAAACCTCTTAGCACTACCGATTCTTAAATGTATTGTGAGTTTCCTTCCACACCGTTTTAGCAGACTAAAAACATCACAGCTTCTGCCGTCCCTTCAGGATTTTGTTGCGTATATTGGAACTTTTTAGGAACAACATTAAAAAAACCCCCACCACTTGGAATCTGATTTTAGGCTTAAAAAAGGCCCCCAACAGCTGTGTTGGTCTCAGCACAACGTTTTCCAGAGTGAGTGGAATGGGTTTAACGTTTTAGCAGTAAGCAGTGAGAATGAGGGACCGGCTTGGTTGGTGCAGCTTGGACACGCGAAGGAATGTGCCCTCTGGTTTCAGATATTACCGCGGTGCTGTTGGGGCTCTTCTTGTCTACGACATCGCTAAACATCTCACCTACGAGAACGTGGAGCGCTGGCTAAAGGAGCTTCGAGATCACGCGGACAACAATATCGTCATCATGCTGGTGGGTAACAAGAGCGACCTCCGTCACCTGAGAGCGGTGCCCACCGACGAGGCCCGGGCTTTCGCAGGTTTGTGGGCAGCGTGTGCTGGGTTGGTGCTTTCTGAACCGTGAGGACGGTGGTGCGAGCTGTCATTGTTACCCAGGGCTGAACTTTGACCTCAGGTTTTATTTTTGACCCTTAAGTCTTAAATGCCTTTTTTTTATTATTTATTTTTTAACAAAAATATCTTGACTTATTGAATAGTGTGTGTGGTTGGTTGTTGGGTTTTGTTTTGTGGGGTTTTTTTGAATCTCGTGGTAGTACGTGTTTTTGAAACGCTGTCCTTGAGCTGCCTGATAGCTGAAGATTAAGCACTTCCTCTAGCAAGGCTAGAAACAGTAAGCAACATCTAGAAGAGAAAATGTCACAATTTAAATATAAAATATCACAACACAAAATGCCTTTCCTTCCTTCCTAGAGGCCTGAGCACATATCAGTGGGGACAGCTGCAAATGAACAGCGAATCTGCTCCTAGACGGTGCAGTTTCTGCTCCAGAGCGTTACTGCTTATAGGAGCGTCACCTAGTTTCGTTCAAATGCAGCGATCATCCGATTTGGAGATTGTCAATTGTTGGGAGAAAATCTAGTGGGTTACATGAGCTGCTGCCGTTACATCAGTTCTCTCTCTTCCTTATTTTTCAAGGCACTGCTCAAATCCTCTTTTGCCCGTACAGGCCTAGGGACATCCAGCTTACCTTCAGGTGGCTTTTGAGCTTGGAAGTGGGATTTAAATGTATAGATTTTAAAGTGCTTTTAGGAATGTTACTAGGGCTTGCTTAAACATGTTTCTCTGAAGTTTGCTGGTAAGCAAGTACCTCGTGGTTGGTAAAACCACTTCAAATTTTCAGAAGAATGAGGAGTGAAGTCTGTGTAAGAGAAGCAAGAGGCGCTAGTAGGCACTCTAGGTAGTGCATTGCTTCGGCCACTTGGTTCAACACCTGATTTTTTGCCTCTGATTTCCTACTAAGGTTATTTTAAATAGCTAGTGGTGGTACAGGTGTTGCTGTTCGAGCTCTGTGGCTGAAATTCGCCTGTTGCCAGGCGAGTGGTACAGAATCATTCTAGGTATGATGTTTGGGTGTTAATCACAGTCTTTTAAAAAATAAAACATATATGTATACACACCTCCTTTGCACTGTAAGAGGAAAGAAGAAGATGGGCTGTATTAGTAGGGGGGTTTATTGTACTTTGGAGGTGGGGTGTAATGAGGAAGGTGTAGGTCCGTTTATCTTTTTGGGGTTGCAGAGGAGAACTGTGCCTCCTGCTGCAGCCCATGTGCCCGTGCTCTTGCTCAGGGTCCTGCTCGGTGTGGTCTCCAGCCAGATGAGGGTAATGTTGTGTTGCTTGACTGAACAAGGGCTGCGGTGAGCAAAATGTTCTCACGGTATGGAAAGGCAGAGGTCAGAGGTGACACTGCTGAAGCGCTAGTGGCTAAATAAATGGTGCACCAAGTTGTTCCTAGAGTAACAGGAGGGGACGGGGGGAAAGACTGCGCCCTGGCTGTTTTGACCTAAAAATAAAGGTACAACCTCAAAGTAAAGGTGAAATAAAGTGCTATTAAAGTTTTTAACTGAACCACTTGTTATGTGTTACAGAAAAAAATAATTTATCTTTTATTGAAACTTCTGCTCTGGATTCAACAAACGTAGAAGAAGCCTTCAAGAACATCCTTACAGGTATGGTTTGCTGTGGATTCAGAGCACCTCCTGAGGTAGTGGATCTCCTTTGTGGGCCCGTTTTGAAGCTCGCTAGAATCTTCTCTCTGTGTTCTGCCTCTCACCCCACACGTTCCTTTCTGCCCAAGAATCTGGAGGTTTCCAGTCTCCTGATGTTCCATAAATTCAAGCTATTGCAATAGCGCTCTTGTAAAGGCACTAGTAGGTCTGTGCCCACACAAAATTCAGGTGATGAAGCCACAGCCACGCTAGGAATTTAGGTGTTCCAGTGTTTTCTCTTGCATCGAAGCAGACCAGTACATAGTAATTTGTCCACACTTCTGAACTCTTGTTCTCAGCTGCTGGTAGGGGTTGTAGGTGACTGCGCACTGGCAGTGTAACTTCCTTCTGGGAATGTCCCCTTGTCTAAGAAGGGGATGGTGGTCACAGGCCAAAGTGAAGCCAGGGCTTATGATTTCCACTGCTCGAGAACGTTCCTCAGCATGGCTGAGTGCTGTCGATGTGTTCCGCGGGAGTCGTGTCTCAAAATACTGTTTGTGGTGATGAGGAAGTTGATGTGTCAAAGCAGAGTCTTCCACTCTAGAAATTAAGTAATTGGTAATTGGCAAAGAACCATTATAAATCATATCTAAATAGGAAGAGGGCTACCAAACAAGCATTGCATTGCTGTTCTACCTCTGGCTGCCCCCTGAGATCTGAATCTTGTTCTAAAGAGGGGGAAGTGCCATAGAATTTGTTAGTGCGCTCATTCTGTGTCTTGAAAAGCTCTTTAAGATCTGTGCCGTGAACACAAAGAGTTGGCAACATTCAATTCCTGACTGTTGCTTCCCGTAGCTGAATTCTGTATCAATGAACTGTCTCAGTAGTCTCACCCCTACACGGTTTTGTGAAGTTGTGCCTGATTTACACGTCTCACAACGTGTCAAGATGAGCGTTTTCTGAGCTTTATTGTGACCAGATATTGATTTCAGTGAAATGAGAACGAGCCTTTGTTCTGGTTCTACTTGTTTATCAGGAAGTGCCTGGTGTATGTTGCTTGTTGGAAGCTGACCAAAGAACTGGCTTTGCATTATTGTTTCTGGATTATGTGAGAATAAGAGGCTCTTACTAGGGAAAAAAGCAGAGTTTGAATACAGTGAATTCTGTGAGGGGGTCTCTTTTAGGTTTCTTTTGCAGAAGTGTGCAGGGAAGCAGTAAGAAGCGTTGGGATCACTGGGCTGGGTGCTGGCCAAATCTCTTGGTACCAGAAATGTCTTGCAATTAGAGGAAGACGATCAAGTGAACATGACCAAGAGGCAGGCAGGAGAAAAAGGCTCGCCAAGCTGCTCCTGTAAGTGAAAAGCCTGACAGGCTAGGAGTGTGTTACATTTGCTGGCCAGCAAGATTTGCGTTGTGCTATTAGAGTCTGGGCCTTGTGCAGGGCAGCCTCAGGGCACATTCGCTGCTTCTCTGGGGCACTTGGCTGGATCTGAAACAAATTGTCTGGTCCTTTGAGATGGTACCCGTGGTGGTTTTAGCGCTCTGGGCGTAGTTCAGCAGTCACCGTCCATCCTGTCTTCCCTTGCAGTGTTGTCCCAGGACTGACTCTGGGTAGAGAAGACGGCCTAAGGTTCCAGCCCCGATGCTGGAACAGATAAGGTGATACTTAGGGAGCCAGAACTCAAGGCCTGGGCAAACCGACCTCAAAACACCATCTCTCAGCAGCATCCTGGGCTCCCAAACGTGTTGAGATTGTCCAGTTCAGATACAGTAGGGATGTGGCTCGTAAGACTGAGTACTCCTGAAAAGGCTGTTCCTAAAGTAATTACCAGGAGGTGAATTGTCCTTCTCGGGGAGGAGAAGAAACCTGGGAAAATGTGCTGTGCAGAGCAGTGAGTTGGCAGCAGCCACAGGGAACCTGGAGGAGGGAGCAGTAGGACAGGAGTTTCCGTACCGGCCACCACTTTGAGGGATCACTAAGGAATGGAGAAAAAATAGAACCAAAACAAATCCAAAAGCCCCAAACAGATTCTGTGCCAACGAAAAGAGGGCTTCACGATGACTCTGGGCAGCTTGTATTAAAGTACAGCACTGAGCACAACCAGAGGGGATGTGACAATCTCTGGTCAGGTCTCCTCATCCTATTTGGCCAAAAGAGCTGAAGGAGCCAGAGGCAAGGAGATCCATCTCAGCTTAAAGGTTTCCATTTTAAACAATGTAAATGTAGTGAAAAAAAATATAAATACATAAACAAAACCCATGTAATCCCCCATGATTTTTAATCTGTACTAAAGACTTTGGGTGTTGTTGTTTTGAGGCTGTGGCTGCGTGAATGTGACCATAATATTTACTGCAGGCTTCCAGGGAGGTGCTTGCCCTTTTCCTGTCTCACAATGGAGGGAAGTTGGAACAAGGGCTTTTAGTCAGTGAATGAAGTAATTTAAAAACCTTTCAACTTAAATTGTTTCTACTAACTATGCAGTTGAAATGGTTTGTTTCTGAAAGCTTTTAACCTGGCAGTCCCTCTTCAGTGGTTGCAGCCTTGTGGATCGCTGTGCTTTCAGGCATAAATTAATTTGACTCAAACAAATTAATTCTCTCAGGAAAAGTGTTTTTTCGGATCAATATGGGGCTTTATGGAATTGTGTGGCTTTTTACTGCCATAGGTGGCAAAACGGATTGGTTGCAGAGACACCTCTGTCATCTGGTAGCAGCACGTTGCCAGAAGCTCAAGTGCAACAGGTACCGTCATTGTGGCTGCGCAATGTTTTGTAGACATTCTCCTGGTCTTTTAAGATTGTTGCCCGTTTTTCTTGCAATCAAAAAGAAAACGGTTCCTTATTTTAGAAATGGGCGTTCCTGCTCCTTTTGCATTTTAAAAAAGTCTTTTAATAATACTCGTGTTCACAGAGTCATTGAAGAAGAATGTGCTAGGAAGTGCAGTTGTGGAAGACAGTCAGGAATCTTGTCTTAGTAACTTTTCCAGACAGAGGTGGCTCATCTCTTACAGAGCGGGAAGGCCAGCCAGATGTTCTGTGCCACAGCTGGTCAGATGAGATTCCCTTCCACAGCTCTCAAGTCAAAATCTTTCAGCTGCGGGTTCTGGCATCTTTGCCAGCTCGCTCTGCCACGTGCTCTGGTGGAGACGGTGTCTTCCTGGGCTCTAACAAAGTCTGTTCTCGTTTCAGAAATCTACCGCATTGTTTCGCAGAAGCAGATCGCAGATCGGTCTGCGCACGACGAGTCTCCTGGCAACAACGTAGTCGACATCAGTGTCCCACCAACCACCGACGGACAGAAATCCAACAAACTCCAGTGCTGTCAGAACCTGTGACCTCCTCCTGTAGATGACTCTCATGCCCTTCACTTCGTCTGTACTTCATTTAGAAACTCGTGTGCACTTATCTCCTGTGATTCAGTGACTCCCTCTTCCCTCCTTTACCCTGCTCCCAAGACCCCCTTTTCATCTTAGAGCTTTAATTGTAGGGCTAACATCCCCCCGCCTCTGAAATCCCCTTCCATGTGGTGACTCTTGGGCTTGAAATGTAGGCACTGATCTGATAGACCTGTTTGTGTTGGAACATCTGCTGCTGGATATTATCCCATGAAACACTCTCCTCAAATGGTTCTGTGGTTTTTGTGGGGTTTTTTGTTGTTTGTTTGTTGTTTGGTTTTTTTTTTTTTTCTGGGAGAGAAACCGTGGGGACTTGACTATAACAGTTGAAGAAATAACTACATTTAGGTGACAAGGTTTTTGCTTCCCGTAGTCAGATTTATTTTCTCTTGTGTTTTTGTAAACATGGGGGAGAAATTAAAAGAAAATAGCTGTCCTACCAAACGCTCTGTTTTCTGTCCTGGTAAAGTCTCACAGTGAGGTTTTTAGTGGCTGCACACAAATAAGCGCTGTTGAAAATAACATTACTTACTATGTCATTACCCTTAATACAGTTAGTCTGGCTGCGTAGTTTACAGTTTCCTGCTTGGGAAATCTTTCTCTATTCTTGTTTTATTTGGGAACAATGAAGTATGTCTGCATTGCTTTCTCTGCCACCATGAATGCCCCTGCTGCCTGGGCAGGCTTTATGAAGTGGCTTAATATTTATTCATGGCTTTTGTTAATCAGTTAACATTATTGTACAGTAAGGGCCAGCATATTGGTTTTGGAAACCTTTTGCAACCTGTACAAGTAGGTTTCTTTTATACTGTAGGTCAGTGTCTGAAAGCAGGATCTTCTATAGTTCCAGGGTTTTTTTGCATGCTGCTTTTTCTCTAGATCTCTCCTACCCCTGTTTGAGTGAGTGAAGCAATATTTTCATGTCATGTATATACCTGCACTTGTAAGGGTTTTTGGTTGTTGTAGAGAAACACAATACTTTATACATTTTGTAAAACTTCTGCAGAACCATAGCGTCTCGAACTTTCTCTTCATGATCTTTCACTATTGACCTTGAGCATAATCTTCTAACCCCCTGCTAAGATGCATAATATTAAGATTTCACAGAATAACTACTAACCTGTTGTTTTCCTCTTACTCTGTTTTACTGAATTGCAGACTGTAATTCTCAGATGATTGTACTTCACCTGATGTAACAGATTTGTCATCAGCAGGGCTAACTCCTATAATACTTTGTTTTGCTGAACGGGAAGAATGTTATCACAACACGCGTAGTCAGTCTCTTGCTAGCTTGTGCAAAATCTTCTAGGATGGCTTTTCATCATTCACTAGCTCTTACACACCTGCATCCCCTCTGGTGTACGCTGAATGTTATGATGAGGCAAGTACTGGGTGAAACTATCTAAAGGAAGAATTGGAGACTGTCTGCTGCTCTCCGAAGGCTAGCGAAGCGATTTGCAGTGAATTTTTGCTCTGTATTCTGTGACTGTACCTCACTCGGTGAATCCTGCCAGCGTATTAGTGAGTTGATTTTTCATTTCTGATACAAAGCAAATATGAAACTGTGAATTGTGCTCGAAGGGGTAATCTGACATTCCAGTCTCAACTGTTCTGTCTGGTTATGTAATAAAATTGAGGGCGGTTAACTCTGATGGCTTTTCTTTTATAAGATTTACAGACCAATGCCTTTAATTTTGTACTGTACGCACCTTGAGGGCTACAGTGAGGGCGATGGGTGCGTGTGGTGCCCAGCGCCTCCGCTTTTCAACTTTGTTTAGAGGATCTGTTCAAGGCGAGGAGGTGCACGCTTGCAGCCTCATCTCATTGATTGAGGATCTGAATTCCTCTGGAGGCGTCACAGTGCTCTGTCCTAAGGGTGTCCCAGTTCAGGAAGCACCGCAACACTTGGTATTTACAATAGCATCCTGCGAGAGAAGGTGCAGCCAGTGGGGACTGGAGACATCTCCTTTTTGGTGGTCCTGGACTGGAATGTGATGTGCAGGCAGTAGTCAGAAGTCAGAGAGAATGGAAAGTTCAGAGATACTGATTGTATTTCACTCAAGAACAGGTGGACGCTACTGGAGCTGGGCTCCTTAATTTTTGATCAAAGCTTTTTATAAAGAAATGAGTTGCACAGCATGAGGAAGAGTCATGCTGTTTAGCAGACTAATTAGTTCAGGTTGATGTATTAATGTGTTTACTCGGCAAATTCTGTTCTCAACATGAAGCTTCTAGAATCAATGTGGCCTGGTAGAAGCAGCTGAGAAGCAGTTTAGTCCCTTCCTGAGATGTGGGAAGCGTGTGTGTGCACATGTGCACGCATGCAGCTTATGATGCGAGTGCTGTAAAGTGAAGTGGTGGTTTTATCTCCTGGGGTCACTCGAGTTTATTAGACTAGGTATGGGCTCTTTCCCAGGTTGCTGTGCTGCTCCCCGGGTAGTCCTTTGGTGGGTCTGAGATGCTCTTGCCTAGCGTAAGTAGGGGGCTGTTAGCGCCAGTTGAAAAAGGCGAGGGGACCAGCCCAGCCTGGTAAAACCATCTTCCTGTGGCACAGGCAGTGCACAGTGCTTTTGATCCCGAGCATTCCGCTGGTGTCCTGCTGCAAGGGACGCTCCTCAGAAACTAGAGCTACAACCCAAGCCCTGGTGGTGATGGCCACTGAGCTTGCAGAGGGGAAGACCTGGAGGAATCCTGAGGAAGCCTGGACTCTTGAAGAGCTGTCTGACTTTCCAAAGAAGCTCTCCGACAGGCCAGACTCTTTAACCATGCTTTCCTGATGTGTAAATAAGTTAAATGTAACTTCACCTGGACTGCTTCATGCTGCAACTTCACTGGCTCTGTGTCTCTCAGTATTACTGTGGGGAAAATAGAAAAGGTTCCAGCTCTCTTCCATCTGCCACAAGAGGTTTGAGAGCAGTATTTGGCTTATGTAGAACTCCTGATGACAGGAAAGCTGCCAGTGAAAGCAGGAACGTGTGCTATACTTACTTTACTTGGATGTTGAGGATGATTTTCATCTAACTACTGAAAAATAACACTAAAAAGCACTGGGTGCTTACCACACAGTGTCTGACTTCAGCTGGAGGCTCCTGCTGATACTCAGAACAGGGCCTTCGACGCAGAGTTAGACAGGGGTCTGTCCTGCTAACTGCCCTGTTTGTTACGGGGAGAGTAGGGGCCAAAACTCACCAAAATGATGTGGTGGTGAGCACACAGAGAAGTAATGGGTAAAATAACTTCTCTGGGTGGACTGCCTCAGTCTAACTTCCCTTCGGGCCAGATGCTTACAGATGCGGCGAGTTGAAGTCTGGGATCTCCACCGAGACTTTGTAGCCTGCACAGGACAAGGAAGTTTAGCTCATAGGGAAGTTTTAAAGCTCTGTACTTGTATAAATAACAAAGTCCAGTTGATGAGTGACTGCTTGTCACTTTGTTAACACAGAGTTCTTTGTGTGTGCTGCAGAGACCAAAAAATTTGGTAGCAGGAAAAGGCGCTACGATCCCTTCTTCTCCCTGTGGCTGTTTCTCAGCACTTGTGGCAGGTTAGAAGTGGTGGAGAGACCGCTGCACCCTAGAGATACCCTCTGTATGGACGCGGTTCTGTGGGATCACTTGCGCTGTCCCCGCAGCACGCGGAAAGGCTGGTAACAGGGTGTTCTTGCACGAGCAAGACCTCTCAGCTGGACGTGCCACGATGGTAAGGAGTGGGCTGTGCCTTTTGAGTAGGTCACTTACCAAAAGCTGCTCGGAAGAATGTACAGTAGGTGGGTTTGCTTCCTGCCGCTTTGCTTCCTGCATGCTGTGCTGCTGCCAAGTTGTGGATCTGATCTCTTTGTGGGCTGTTAATGGTTGAGTCTTGCCTGTGCTTGGTGATCGTTTCCCTTCCAAGCACAGAGCAAGAGGCTCTGGACTCCGTAGAAGAAAAAAGTCCCTAATGAAGTGACTCGGTCACTTAGGGAGGCCTTTTTGCTTCATGGAAAAACAAACTAGGAAAAACAGTATTAATGGTAGGGGCCTGAATTTTGAATAATAAAAATCAGGCAGCTAGAGCTGAAGACTAACTGTCCTTCAAGTGAAATAACAATGAGAAAGGGCTGAGGTTGGATTCTTTTGACTTGTTAAGACTCTATAGAGTCTTAACACGGTTTGGTGATTAATGGAATGTGAGATGAGTATCTCCGGGGCTGTGGTTTCAATAAATAACAGTAATTCTTAGTTCAAAACTGGTCAGATAATGCACTGTAGTGTTGTCTGTCAGGCTTTGTAGGCTATAAATAGCACTGACCTTTCGCAACCCAGAAGTGAGGTTCCTTTCACTTACTTTTACTCCCGGTTCCTGTGTTAAGTGCAATTCACTCTGTAAATATACACATCGCTTGATCTTTTTGTGTGTGTTTGTTTTTTTTTTCTGCGTGTGTGCATGGTTATGATGTATTGTGGATATAAAGAATGCCAAATCATACCCTGTGTGTGTGTGTGTAACAGTTCTTGTTCTGAGCACGACCAGAGAAGGGTGGTGTTACCGAAAATTGTAACCATGAAAACTCTCTAAGCCAAATGATAGTTTAGAAAGCTGACGTTGGTTTATTAAAGAAATTGGCCAAGTTTGGATGCTAGATGAAACTAGCATCATCATGGCTGGGCTTCGCGAACGAAGATATGGGAAGGGCTGTATCCACACTTAGTACAAGTGTGCTGATGGCTAAAAAGGCCGATGCGGGATAGGCAAGTCTGGCTCCGAAAGGCACAGCGGAAAGTCTCCTTAGGTGGT
>NW_009694714.1:0-3266 GCF_000703405.1 Apaloderma vittatum
CTGAATTGTTCTATGATTCTATGATCCCTGACACTCTGCACCAAGAGTAACTGGGTTCAAGCAGATTGCTGGTGAGAATCTTAAAAAGATTTATCATATCTTCCAATACCCAGCATTGGCACTTGCTGCCTGATTCTTTGGGTTCGTCTTGGCTAAACACTGAGTGTAGTAGGAAGGTAGTTTGTAAGTCCTGACTCTGGATTTTAAAATGCCTCTCAAATTCATTTCTGTGGCAGGTAGTGCTTTTTCTTTGTTTACACACAGTAACTATAAAAAGCACTCAAGCGAGAGATCGGATATGGGATTAAAAGGGCAGAAGAGAGGCGAAGGTGCTTAAGGTATATCTATTTTTTAAGAGTCTCTTTAATCCTTGCTCGTGGTTCTTCTGGATCAGCTCGTAAAGCAGCAGAGAGGTAGTGCTGCACCTGAAGATGGGAACTGCTTTGCTTCTCCAAGTAGGCTGAGAGTACAGAATCACAGAACAGTTGGAAGAGACCTTCAAGATCATCGAGCTCAACCTTTTCCCAGCCCTCTCAACACCACTAACCCACGTCCTTCAGCACAACACGGCGGGGAGGACTCAACCCCCTCCCTGGGCAGCCTGTGCCGATGGCTGACAACCCTCTCAGTAAAGAAATTCTTCCTCATGTCCAACCTGAACCTCCCCTGGTGCAACTTCGGGCCATTTCCCCTCGTCCTGTCACTCGCCACTAGGGACAATATCAAACAAGTTTCTTAAAGAGCATGAGATGACAGCTGTTACCAGGATAGTGCAAGTTCATCTCGGTCCCACGTAGCCAAAGCTGGTGGTTTTATCAGCTTCACCCCTGGTAGAGGTTGCCCAACACAAGAAACTGAACCAGGAGTAGCTGAAGTCGGCAAAACCACGGTGAGCCCCTGTGGCCATGGAGCAAGGCCTGGGTTAATGCTGCCGGGCTGGTGTTGGCCTCTTCCTTCAAGGCAGTTTTGGGTAAAAGTTGTGTTTTGATGCCCGGGAAGCAGCCCGGTGGTGGGGCTCGTGCTCATTACCCCCGCTTGGGGTATTTGTGGAGCCTGACGTGCTGCTCAGAGCTGCTTGATGGGGGCTGCTGCCTACCTCGGGCACCAGACGGGACTGGAAACCCTTCTCAGGTGGGTTGTCCGACCTCTTACTTTCTGATTTGTCCTTAGACCTGCCCGAGGATCAGTTCGCACAGGAGGTGTGTGTGCTTTGGTGTTTCTGGGATGCATCCGACCTCTGCAAACAAGTCTAAATTCTCGTCTTTTCTGCTGTTAGCAGGACCTGCAGCTGCTCAGCCAGTGAAGTTGTTTTTCCAGATGAGCTTGCTTAGACTGAGTTTAAGTGTCGTGCGTTTCCCAAATCTTGGACCCTTCTCATGATTTTGTTCTATTTAATCCATACCTAGTTGCTCAGTGTTCACCAGACAGAATGTTTTCAGTGATCCAAAAGCCTTTAGGCAGTGTCCTGTTCTTGTTGATGCTTTTGGGGTGTTTTATTTTCTCTCTTTAGATGTCATCCTGAACTTGCAGATGATGGAAGGGTTTCCAGTGCCTGTTCTGTGGAATAGGAGGAGGGAGTCTGGGGTTTCTGCGGTTACGCCTTACGTGGCAGAGTTGCCGGTAGCCACTCAGGCTAACAGCCATCAGGCTTTGAATCCGTACTTCTCTTCCTGACCATAACTCGGTTAGTAAACCAAGTGCAACCTGGTGTGCTGGTTTTTCCAGTGTTTCGAGATGAAGAACAAGAACACCCAGCTTTTGGAATAAGCTTTTGGAATATTGTTCCCCTTCTGCATGCTTCCGTGTCCTGCTCTCCCTCCTTCCCACGTTTCCAGTTATAGTACGTGCAAATCTGATCTCTCTGTGCAGCTGCTTCAGTGCTTCCAGAGGTGGTTTCTGGAGGTGGTCACTGTCACTTGAATAATGTCTGTGTTGTCCAACTCATCTAACACAGCGTTGTTGTGACAACAGGTAATAACGGATGGCTGAGGAAAAGCCTTAAGAAAGGGGAGTGTGGAGTGATTGGTTGGTTGGCAGTTGTTGTTTTTCTTTCTTTTTTTCCCCTCAAAATATTCTCCCAGCTGTCTTTGAGTGAAGTTCCTAACCTGAGGGTATTGACTTTGTGTGAACATCTTCTGTGAGTGTCCCCTTCCTCACCAGGTGTTCTTCAGCACTCACAGCAGCCGGTGGGAAGGGGTTCCCAGCCTGGCTGGGGAAATGCCTCCTCTGCATCCAACCTCCTCAGCTACAGAGCAGGGGGAGCATGAAATTCCGTGGTGATACTTCTCCTCAGTCCTTTGGTGGCTAAATCGGCTTGTTCTGATCCCTTGGGGAAGGTCTGTATTGTAGAATCACAGAATAATTGAGGCTGAAAGGGACCTTTGGAGATTGTCCAGTCCAGCCATTCAGCTGGAAGTGAGGCTTCTGAGATGTTGTCCACCTCAAGGGAGAAGACTCCGCTGCCACCCTCAGCAACCTTTCCTGGTGTCTGACCACTGTCAGGATAATAATTAAAACGCCTCACAGAGGAAGCTCCAAACACCACCACGCTCAGCTTGTGCCCGTGGTCTCCTATCCCTTCCGTGGATACTGCTGGAGAGTTGGGCTTGGTTTTCTTCACGACCTTCTGTCAGGGGTTTGGACACACTGATGAGATCCCCCTGGGCCTTGTCTTCTCCAGGCTAAACAGTCGCAGGTCTCTCGGCACTCCCGTTGTATGGAAGATGCTCCACTCACCTACAGTGATCTTTGCTGCCCTTTGCTGAAGTTCTTCCAGTCTGTCTCTGCTTGTCTTGGCCTGGGGAGCCCAGGGCTGGACACGGCACTCTGGATACTGTCCCACTGGTGCTGAGCAAAGGGGCAGGATCACTCCATCACCCTGCTGTCCGTGCTCTGTATTGTGCAGCTCGGGGCGCTGGTGGCCTTTTCTGCCTCAAGGGTCAGCGTCAACAAGAGGTTGTTCCTCCCTGGGTGCAGAACTTGGCATTTCCCTTGGAAAGTGGGAGCTTGAGATGAGGTTCTCTCTGCCTGTTTCTCCAGCCTGTCAAGGTCCCTCTGAACGGCTGCAGAGCCACCTTTGTGCACCAGCCACTCAGGGCACGGGTTGGAAGGGACCTCCGCAGGTCTAGTCCAGTGGGTTCACCTAAACCAGGTTGCACAGTGCCCAGACGGGTTGGAAAGTCTCCAGAGCAGGAGACTCCACCACCTCGCTGGGCAGCCTGAGCCAGGGCTCTGCCACCCGCACAGGGAAGAAGTTTCTCCTCACG
>NW_009694715.1:0-7383 GCF_000703405.1 Apaloderma vittatum
ATCTTTAATGTCTCTTCCAACCCTGACAATTCTGTTTCTATGACTATCATGGCTGAAAGGCCAGCCCTGGCCACATCTCTTCTCTGAGTAAGCACCTAGAGCCTTGCAACTCTGCATGGTGGCAAGTCTCAACTTGCCATGATGCTCCTGAATGCACAGCTCCTCCTTTAACCCCCCTCTCAGGCACTGCAGTAGCTGATCTGACCTTCAGATGTAGTAGGGACAGAGAGAGCATCCAAATCTAGGTGATGCATGCCCCTTTTGGTCAGTGCTGTCAGAGATTTCTCCAAACTGAGTTACAGCTCTGCACAGTCTAGGTTTTCCCAGAGCTCTGTCAGTAAGGGAGGAGTTGCCTGCGTGGCTGTAAGTCTCCTAGACCCTACCTAGCAGTAGAACTGCTGTCAGTGAGTTTGTCTCTCTTGCCATTAATATAATTGTTTTGGGAGTGTTGCTTTGTTATATATTGACGTGGACTGAAGATTAGCACTATGTCAAAATGTAGGGGAAAACAATAATCAAGACCTTAATTAAGAAAAAAAATCATGGTGAAATCCTGACCCTGCTGTAAACAACTGGAAGTTGAACCATTACAGTTGGGGTTATACCTGTTGTCCAAAACAATATCAACTCGTCTCTGCTCTTCTTTTGTGCAGATGGCTTCAATCCAAATTTACTCCTCATCTGACCATGCTGACTGTAATAACTTAAACCCTGACCAGCTGATTTTTCAGCACATAAACTGCGGGCAGTTTATGACCAAAGTGTGACTCAGCCCACATTCCTGTGCAAGTGAGCAAAGCTGCAGAAGAACATGCCTGATGCAGTCATCTGACTCTTGGTGCTTAGTCGTGTGGAAATGCAGGTGTTACCTTCCCCTGCATAGTGGGATGGAAGGCAGGGGTGGGAGAAGCATTCAGCGCCTGCCCCAGCCAGGCAGTTTGCTCGTTGCAGCACAGACAGTCATTTCCCAGCGGCAAAAGTCCCGATTGAAACAAAATTCCTGCCCCCAGCCCTTTGCTCTGTAAAAAAGCAGGTGGTGAGTCATTTATGTGACTAAGTCACAGCACTTCCAGGCCTACCTAAAGACTATCCCCTGATTAGGGGTGTGCCTCCAGGCACTTTCTAGCCCTGAATACACACCTTGCGCTTTAATTAACGATCTGTTTAGATTCCTCCTTGTTTGGTGGTGTGGGTTTCTTCAATAAATAAGATTAAAATCGTTTGGAAGATCGGAATAAATTCAAAGCACAGAGCAAAGGAAAGCCAAATGCAATTTTGCTGTAGGAGTGGGGTGTGAGAAAGTGGTATGAAAGTACACGATTGCTGTGCAAACGGCTTCTGTGCTTTGTTAATCCTCGAACTCTTATGCTCCTCACTACCTTTTCTTCTTCTACCTAAAGCTTTTCTTCAGTGTTTACTTTTAGATCCCTTGCTCTTAACACTCTGTTCTGCATTTGTTTTCAAGCATTTTGATGGAAGATCGCATGCTTATTTTTTGAGAATTGTATATCAGGGGAAAAAAATGCCTCTGGTGTCACCACTACAATGTGTTTTAGCAGCACCCTGCCCTTTCACTCTTGCACTGACAGCCACCACATCACCTCAGACCCTCCTCTGGAGCCAAGCTAACCCAGATCCCTCTTCTTCTTCAGTGAGTAGAAACCAGCTGCTTGCGGTCCCAGACAGCTGGAGCTCCCAGCCTGCCAGGCCTCCACCTCTGTGGGTAACACCACTGGATGTGCAGCTCGCACGTGTAACCCTTTGTAAGGGCTAATGCCTCTCTCTTTAGACTCCATCCTCTTTATCTGTGGTCTCTTTGAAGCTGCAGATGTCTGCCTCTCCTTTTACTTCCATCCTTCAGTGGCAGTTTTTTTGTTTCCTCTCGCTGTTTAAATTGCTCAGATCCATCTCTTTCTTGCTCTTTTTCTTGATCCTCCTCTTCTTCCACACCTCCTTTTGCAGGAAAAAGTCTACTTTGCCTGGATTTAATAGTCACATTGAAAACCTACAACTCTCTAATATGCTTCTCTGTTTGCTGTGTCTTTCCGATTTCTCCTGCAGTATCATCTTGCTCACATGGAGCTAAAAATAAACATATTTTACTCCTCCTCAACCTTTTTTGTTCAACCCAAACTGTGCCGAGATTACAGAACAGGAAAAGTTACCTTGGTTTCTGAAAGCACTGAGCTGCATTTCAAGTAGACATAAGATTTTAAAGTTTCACAAATAGGTTTAGAATGGACAGCAGAGTTCTGGTGGAGCCTGGGAGCTCTGAATGATCATTAGGAATTTCTCAGAAAGATTTCTAGAGCGTTCACTAGAGTTGGTTAAGTCTCTTTTTTAGCACGGACATGAACATTTGAGTGGATAACAATGATCATACAAAGCAATGCTTTCCTGAACAACTACGAAAAAATAACTGACAAAAATGAAATACATTAGCACAAAACCCATCCTCTCAAAACACAGCAACAGAACCCTCATATCCATTTCTCTGAGTAAGTCAAAAGCTTCCTTGTTTTTCAGTGTAGTTGTGAATGGATATTTGTGTAGGACACGTCAGTAAGGGGAAGACACAGGGAAAGGATACAAAGGGGAAGGAGCAGAAGCAGGGAACGTACAGAAGCCTGGACACATAAGCAGTAGTTTTCAGTTTGGTCAGCATTGCCTCTATTTTTTAGTTTAAAAAAATCTCAGAGCATATAAATGAAGTTAGTTCTACTGCAATTTTGGAAGCATAATGTATCCTGCATAAGTCAGAGAGGGAAAAGTAAGTTTAGTTATTTTGTGTCTTAGTTTTTTGAGCCTGTGTAACCTTAGCGGACCTGGTAGGTCCTCAGCTGTGGAGTCTTTCTGGCCTTGTCCACATGGACAAATATGTGGACAGATATATAGATTCAAACTCCTTCACATGTATCCTGAGGAGCCAGACACTACTCAGTGTTTTCTGAAAACTGCTGCTGCCCTAGAGGCACTGTGTAGCAGTTAATATGCAGGGTTGCCTCTGCAGCCTTCATTTTTCTTGTTTCAGACACATGCTACACTGAAAATGTCCCATCTGAGATACTTTCAGTACTTTCCACCAACTACAAATCTCTGACAAAATTTGGGTTTAGATTTCCCTCTCACAGATAGGGCAGAGTGTGGGGAGCTAGAGCAGTGCTTCATCCACTCTGTTCCGTGGAGGGAACAAATGGAAATGTGGGTGCATTGAGAAAGCTCTGTGATATTTGACATCGATTTTTTTGGTAGTGGTTTGTTTTGCACCTTCTGTCTGTGTAGCGCTGCTCCTGGGTGAGGGAGGAAGACTTGCACTGGATCTTTCTGTCATGCATGAATGTCAGTTCCTTTTCTAGCATGTTACCATGGCATCCTACCTCAGGTAACTTAATAAAGGAGAAGAGGATGTAAAAGGGACATGTTTGTAGTCTATTAACCCCTTCAGGAGAGTGATATAAAAGGAATAAGATAAACTATAGTGGAGCATGTCACTGTGTTGATTCTTGGCTTGCTCCATTGCTGCTTCTTAGAGATTGCAAATGAAGTAACCCCTGTCACTTCCTAGGTGCCACTGTGTTACTGTTACTACAGGTAAATGTGTTAGTACCCTGGCCCTCTGCCCCTTGAAAGATGGAAAGCTAAGCCCTGAGAAGAGATCAGGAAATGCAGGGCAACTGGGCATCATGCTAACGCCTTCATCCTGTAGGGTATTTTATTTTTAACAGTTCCTTCTTTGCATTATGCTCTCCAGAATGATAGCCCCAGCCTTCCCAAGAAATATGTTCTTCTCTCTGATTGCTAAAGGCAATCACATTTCTAGAACAGCCTTGTTTACAAGGGGGTTTAACTTGAACTGCTTGCTGGTGTTATGTAAGGGAGGCAACAATTGCATCTTCGTAGTCAGGGCTGCACTAGGAAAGTACTTAAAATAGCAGTGAAATCTCTCAGTGTGCACTTTAATAATTAAATTTTGTCCCGCTGCAGAGCAGAGTAATTTCTTTTTGGGATAACTGCCTTTTTGAAGCAATTTTTGCATTAAAGATTCACTGGCTTTGCAGAAGAAACTAGATGCTTCTAAATACTTATTAAAAATTTAGGCTGAGTCTTGTCTTCCCTCTTTTTGCTTTTTACTTTCTCTTACAGATAAAACAGTAGCCTTCATTCACTTCTAGCCTCATCTCCCCCCTTGCACATGTTTGCTTGGGAAGTTGCACACTAAAGCAGAAAAATAACGTGTATCTGGTCTTCCAGATTTGGTTCTTGATGGCTGAGGGATAGCTAGTTTGTGTGCCCTGTTGCCTCACAGCCCAAATCCCCATGTTGAAAGGTGTCCCTTCTTAATCAAGTAAGCTGACTTCACTGTATCCCTTTCTATTTGTGGTGTTTCATAGAAAAATATTTTTTTAAATGTTATGGAAGGATACTGATTAAATTTCTGAGTTTGCAACTGAAAATACAGCATCAACTCAAGCTTTTCAGAATCCAGCAAGATGGATGTGCTATTTCTGTAAGTAAGTCCATGGTCTGTCTTAGCAACCATTCATTACATTGCTACTGATCCCACCCATAATGTTTTGAGTGTCCCAAAGGAAGAAGTTATGTGAAAAAAGTTACAGAGGTCTCTGCCATGCCAGAAAAAAAGCTGCCTTCCATATTCAGTGGGCAAGCTCTTTAAAATAACCTTGGTGATTCCAGTGGGAGGAAGTAGGTACTTGCTAAGCAAGGGCTTTCTGATTGCTGGTGTCCTAGCCAGACGTTTCAGCAGGGAGAGTTCAATGAGAAAAGCATTTCAGACTAGCTCACATCTGCTAAAAGAGATCAAAATCATTATTTCTGTGTGCATAAGTAATGCCACATTAGGACCCCTCAGAGTTTCTTCCTATCCCTATATCTAATTAATTCAGAAATTAACGGAATTTTAATAGCCAGGGTTTGTCTTAAAAGAAAAAGTAAAGATGACATTACATTAAGGGCACTTGAATTTAACTTTCATCTGATAACTCTTTTTTTGCTGCTTGTCCTGACCTTACTCTGTTGATTTAAATGGAGTTACTCCAGATTTTCAGTACTATAAATCAGACCAAAATCAACTCATTGACAAACCTCAAAGGATTAGAATTTTCTTCCCCACTTCCCTGTTACCTCCCTTACAGTTAACTGGATAGCTGTGGCCCTCAAAAAATAACAAACTTTCAAGGGTAGTGTCTTGGACGGGGAATTTAAACTAGGAAATATTGTTAAAAAATTCAGCTGCAACGTGCAGACAGCATTAAGATGCGGATTCAATTTTGATATTGCTGAACCTTCATATTTTTGTACTTATGCGGTCAGCTAAAACTGGAAAAAAGTACTGAGAAAAACTAATCTCATGACATTCTACCTGCCCTTTCCACACTCAAATAAGATTTAAAAAAAAATGAGTGTCCATCTTAACTGAACCTAATCTGGAGCCTGGGTGCAGGTCTGGGTTTTCACTGAAGATCTCCCATCCCCAAGAATGGAAGCAAGAAGAGAATAAGGTTTCTGAAGCTCTCATACAGGGCTGTCTCTCCCTGCAGTGGGGTACGTTACGTGCGCTGTACAGTCTGTTTTGCCCAGAACAGCTGTGGCTGTCATTTACTAGTATAATGGTAAAATTAAGACTGATTGTGTTTCCATCCATACAGTTAGCTGCTGTCAGTCTCAAATGTGGCAAGCAGTTGGTGCAGAGTTTTGGGTTGCCATTAGCTGGTTTAACCTTGAATAAGGTAAGTAAATCTCTAGAACAGCACCTGGATTTTGGTAGGAACCAAATAATGTTTCTGCAAAACAGTTTCAGCTTCCAGCTGGCACCTCGAGAGGGGCAGTAACACAATTGGGATTGGCAGTATGTTGATTTCATGGGCTGAATTCTGGCAAAGCACCCACCTGCCTGCACAGCCTGAGTTATGACTGTTGACTTTCTCAGCAGTGAAGTGCTTTCCCTTCCTAGTTTCTTTTCACACTTATCTCTGGTACTTGTCAGTTTTTGAGCTAATTACAGCCTCTTTCTAGAGAGGTATGGCCTTTTGTATTCACACCATATGTGATCTATCAACAAGGTAGGAATCCTTTCTCATGACTGTCTTGGATTACTCAGACATCTTTCCTTTCTTTGCGTCTTGCTGGGTTTTGCCACAAGCCTCCACAATCACCTTTCCAGCATGTTTTGTTTGCAGCTTATGGCAAACAAATGGGAAGATGCAGAAGGAAGCTGCTGTTGTGACATTTAAATACAGGAGCGAGCAAACACTAGATTCAGGAGCTCTCAGTCTTGGGAGACACCTACCTTTCACGTTTCAGCTTTCAGCTCTGTGGTTTGTGATCACCTCTGCAAACAACATGGTGTCAGAAAACCTCTTATTTAGTGCTTCTCCATGATGAAATCCTCAGGCCTATTGTCAACTCAAGGCATTTCTTCCCCTTAGGGAAGAAAGGGAGCAGTTTTTAGAAGCTGTTTTCCGTTTGTGTCATTTCGTGTCCTGCCCGTGTCCCAGAACAATTTTGTGAGCATGGGACTGCACAGTGTGCTCCCTGTCACCATGAGAGTCCCCCAACCTTACCCAAGACTGGGCTGCTCTCTCAAAGGTCCATTGTCCATCAGCACAACAGAGGCCATAGAGGCAACAGGCAGATCCCAGAAACCGCCTGACAAGGGGGTGTGGGAAAGCAAGAGGAAACGAAGGTTATCCCAGTGTCAGGCAGGATGTTCATTCAATGTAAAGGTCGACAGACTGAGTCCATGAAGCAGGTCTTGGCCTAGTGGGAAAAAAACCCGTGGCCTTTGGTATTGCTGTCTCTTAATTATTTGTGTTATAGTACCACCAGGAGGCACTGTCCTTCGGGACAAGTCCATAGCCGGCAATTCATGCTCTGTCACATTCTATGAATACGTTGAGGTGACAAGGACCCAACTGTACTTTCAGTGCTGCTGCTTCCAGCACACGCTGCACCCCTGCAAGTAATTTCCTTTACTGAAGGGTGCGTAGGCTGATTTAATTGCTAGTGGAGCAGATCTGATAACACAGAGTACACAGCTATGTTTGTTGGTGTGCTTTTAAGACGTGGGTAAAAGGAGCCAGAAACAAAGTAAAAATAGACTCTCTTAGACCATGATCTAAAATATCTGGACAGTGTCAGTTATAGTCTCCGGACTAAAGATTTATCCACCTTTGTTTTTTGTAATATTCTCCTTGGTATTTTTAGTGGCTCCTACTCTTCTGTTCCTATCATTGTTCCTTGGACTTTTAGAGCAGTCTGCTGTGCTTCCTTTGCTGTCTAGCATTTAAGTTCATTTGCATTCTGAAGAATTCAAAGTGATCATTAAGTATATCTTAGGCAATCCAGGAGATTCCTGGAATGCAT
>NW_009694716.1:0-5396 GCF_000703405.1 Apaloderma vittatum
GACACAGGGAGGGATCCGGCAGGAAGCGGGAGGAATCTAAGCCAAGACTCAGAATTTGCAGGCCTGCGAGGGTTGTTGCTTCCTCCTAATTTGCTCTTTATCTCAGAATAATTCATTCCTTTGCCTCTGCCTCACTACTCGGGCCTGACGCCGACACTTTGATTTCAACAGCGTCACTGCTGCTTTACCGCGGTGTAAACGGAACCAGCCTGAGGACCAGAGCTCAGGACCATTTCTGTTTTAAATACCGAGCACGGTACACGTTAAAATATCGAGAATTTTCCCACTCACAGCTTCAGGGAAACTCGTTTTAAAGGTGTCGAATTTATCTGTCCAGCAGGACGCAGCTGGGCTGGAGAAAGAGCCTCGCGGAGCCAAGCTGGAGGCACCACGTGGCCAAGGAGAGGCCGATTCCCCGCAGAATTGCCGAAATTGGGAAAGGCCTTTAAGATCGGCGAGGCCAATCATTCATAAATTACTCAAACGAACTATTTCGCTCCAGCTTAGTTCAGGCTAAACGGTTCCGTTAAGCTGCGTTCAGTGCAATGAGCTGCACGGTGGCGGAGCCTCTCGGTGTAAGTTACTACTTCGTTTAGGCAGAGAAGTCAATCATCTGGTCTTCTGTCAAACAAGAAAAATAAAATTACCTCCTGGTGACTTTTATTTAACACTGTTGCCGGGGGATTTTAAGATACGGACAGTTTTCCACCTTTCTGCGGGAGAAGTCCAGGTTTTCACCACTCTGCTTTTCCCCTTGATAATCAAGCAATCTTGCAACAAAGTTGCAAAGTATTGTAAATAATGGCAATTTCTCTCCGCACTTAAGGGGCTGCTCTTGGCAACAACGTATCGACCGATCTATTTTTGTTTTTAAATAGTTCTAACAGGCAAGACTTTCTCCCCTCTCTGAGGAGTGGCAGGCACAGTAATTGTTGCTTTATTGCAGTTTAATCATTGCTGAGTTCGGCTTCCTTGAAGGCATCCAAATAAATTTAAGGTTTCTCATACATTATATATGGGTGTGGGTATAGCCTGGGTCCAGCCTTGCCATTTTACTTGGACTGAAGCGCACGGCGCTGAATTCCACAGGCAGCCTCACACTGTAAATCTCTCGTCGCTTGTAAAATACCATTAATATAGTCACTGGTAATGTATCGATAGGAAAGGTCACACAAGTGACATTTATTCTAACAATTTCGGATGAGAGTCTACAGAGAAGGTGTGAAAATAATCAAGCAGTAGCCATACCAAGGAAGCTGTTAGCAAAAATTATCGTTAAAGAGATCTCCCAAGAGGCAGTTCTGACTGAGGTTCATTTGGTCGCAAGTTTACACCTGACTACGTTCAGGTCCCTCCGGCTGTGCCTCGTTTCAGAATGCTGCCACGTCCCACGACTGACGCTCCCACGGCCAGATTCAGACCTCAGGTCACCTGGATTGCTCCTCGCAAGTGTCTGTCCTTAACGAACCGTGGCGTTCGTTTGAAGGCGACTGCTCTGAACTTCACCGACGTGTTGGAAGCCAGGTGAGGTGGAGCTGGAGCTCACCCTTTGCAGAAAGCTGCCATAGATGGGTAGTTTTTTCCGACTGGAACTGGAGTTCTTACCACACCAAAGACCCCTTGAATGCAGGAGGGGACCTGGGAGCCTTGGTGTACGCACTAGGAGGAAAAACTTGCCTGCATCCATGGGTAGAGATGTCTTGGCTAACACTGAAGGGATCATCTCCAAGCAGGCAGCTGAGCTGGTCTAAATGCAGCGAGTTCCCACAGGCTCCCACCTGCGAATCAGGGAAAGTGTCTGTCAAAACTGCTGCATTTTCGTTCAGGTCAAGGAAATTCACTTTCTTTCATTTCAATGACTCAGCATTTGCTGATGAAGACAGGTCAAGCAGCTCAAGTCCATATTCCATGCGCACAAAATTCCGTAACAGGATCATTTTCAAAGGTCATATCCACCTGCTTCAGAGCTCTTCTAGATGAGGGAATAACGGAGAGTCGGAGCAACGTTTACACCGAGCCAAAGCTGAACACATCTTTCAGCTCTTAAATCTTAGTTCCTGGCTGGATCGCCTGGAGAGATGGGGTGGGAAAAAAAAAATCAAGGCAAGATGTGACAGAGCAGCCCCCGTAGCTCATGTTTCTCTGCTACACACCCATCAAGCATTATATTAATCTCCAAAATTTTAGTCAATGCTGACAAGAATGTTACCTGTGGGTGCGCAAGGAATACAGACCCTTTTAGCACTCGTCATCCAAGGAGCTCATGTCCTGCCTCTCTGCAGATTCCAGTAACAGCTAAAGAAATTCTCATTCTGCGGGTAGTTCAGCGATGCTGAATGTCAACTTGAGTATAATAAAATGACAAGGAATGTCATTGAATCAATTATTAAGAACCCTCGCCCATTTGTTCTTGGAATCGGGTTACGCGGTGTATTTCTTGACAAAAGTGATTACATTACTATGATAAAAAAAAAGCCCTAAGCAGCACAGACACCTCACAGCTCTGATAAACGTGAGGTAGGGTGGGGTGGATGAGCAGTTTGTGTACTAAGTTTTTCCCTTTTCATCCATGAAATGCAAATTCTATGGATTTCTCCTCCACCCACAGTCAGTCGATGACGTCCCCACCAATCCTGGTTGGGTGATATGGGGGTGGGGGGAAATGACAGATTATCCAGCATTGGAAGAAGCTTTAAGGACAAATCAAATATTTGTCAGGAATGATAAAGGTGTATATATTTTAAAAAATCATTTTGGCCCATTTAGCCTCTGAATCTCATATCTGAGCAAAGAGCAAAATCAAACCATCATCCATTCTTTAGGGCCTTTCGTCTAAACTACGTGAAGTTTGAGTTGGTTTAGTTCGTTGAGGTTAATTTCGGCTCATTTAGGCAATCATCAAGTTACGACGTTTTTATTTCCTCCTCGAACTGGGCAGATTTTTAAGTTGGAACAGGATCTGACCAACAGAGCAATTGCAAATCTTCCTCACTTTCTAGAACTCATTTTGCACCATCGAAATAAATGAATATTCCAGTCGTTTTGAAATGACACATATTAGAGATAATGCCCTTCATAAAATGCAGCGCGTTACTAACCCATTATCGCTGAATGCACAAGAACTTTATTTTGCCGTCTGACACAAAAAAAGAACTGCTCCTCAAGGGGTTTGCTAATAAGATTCTGTGTTGATTAGGCAGAAAGATAGAGCACAGCAATGAATTCCTCTCTCTATTGCTAAAGAGAGTTTTAAATTAAATACTCTTTCTTGAGTAACAGCTATATAAATACATTTTGGGATTAAATCCTAGGGCTGGAAGGGTCAGTTAGGATAATCTAATAACAATAAAAATACTGCAGCTTTTCTAAATCAACTGAGTTTGCGTGTGGGAAGTGATGCACACAGGTCCTTTGGCGCTGGACTGCAAAACTGGGTCATTATTTCTGAGAAAGGCGTTCATCGACTTGTCTCAGACGGCTTTTTTCTGTCCATGTTTCTCCAGCACAAGAGTTCATCGCTCGCTGTATTTCTCACGTCGCAAACTCTTCTCTTTTATCTAACTCTGCTCCTGAATTTAGTTAGTTTTGTTGCTCACCTTTGCAGCACACATTCTTCCTCGCCACCTCAGTTTTCTTTACGGCTTTGGCAGTCGCGGGAATCGCTTTCCGCAAGTAGGTTTTGCATTCCTTGCCTTGAGGCTACCTTCATCTCCAAGAGCGTTGTGCTCTCGGTACCGATTTGTTAACTCATCTTCAGAGGTAGCTCGTGGATTCCTTACTGCCCTCTGCTACAAACAGACGTTGAGCTCAAAGGTGGACTCGTTCCAGAATTCCTGCAAGCCCAAGTACACACTAAAGGGAAGGGAATCAATGTATCCACATTATATTTTAACATAGCCGATTAATTTTTTTAATTTTTTTTTTTTATTCTGCAGGAATTTTTGATGAGTTGGGCTGGCTTGTATTAATTTAATTCCAATATTTTATTATCCCAATGGAGGTCCTTATGATCCTTCTGAGCATTTAGGTCCTCAAAGCCAGGGTCACAAAGGCTCAGAGCTGTACGAATACAATACAGAGCAAGAAGCCGACCAGGAGTCTGGTAGTCGTGGCCGCGAAACATCTGATCTAGATGGTCCTCCTGGTATCTCTCTGCTTTGTAGGGGCTGGACAACAGGAACCCCAGAGGTCCTGTTGACCTAAATTCTCCCACAGTTCTTGGAGTGAGGTGGCTCAGGCACCTCAAGACTTCCAACCTGCCTGCAACGATCGTACTGGCTTGGGTTTGGTGGTCTTGAACCTGATCTCCTCTGCAAAGGAGAGATGACAACACTTCCTCACCTGGAAGGGCTGGGGAGCAGAAGGGATCAGTGTCTCACGCTGTCGTGGACGGTTCTCAGAGCAGATGTGGTGGGCAGCTGGTGGACTTGGAGCCTGGCTGACAGGAACATCTGGCTCTTCAACCACTCCAAAAAGCGAGGACTAGTTTTAAGAATTATAGAATCATTATGGTTGGAAAAGACCTTTAAAGTCCAACCGCTCCCTAACTCTGCCAGATCCACTAATAAACCACGCCCCTGAGCACCATTTCGGAATGATTTAATTTCCATCCTCTTGCCTCTATGAAATGATATTACCTGAGATTATATAATTACCAGACAAGTGTATCAGAGCTGTGGGAATGATGGTGGGTAGAACTGTAAGAACACCAACGAAAAAACCGTGCTGTGTCTTCACAAGATATATTTCCCTTTTCCTTCTAACTGTAACTAAACTTGAGAAAGCCTTAAATATCTCCAAGTACATTTATAATTTTATTGTTTATGCAGAAAGGGATCTGAAACTCTGCACAGTAAAATGCACAAGAGAATCACAGAAAAAAGGTCATAACCGAGATTGTCTGAAAAGATGAGAACCATTACAACAGCCGAATTGCTCACAAAACCCAAGAGCAGCCCAGAATGGAAAAGCACTGGCATGTTAGGACAGTGTGCAAGTGAAAAGCATTTTAGAAATAAGCTGAGATCAAAGTTAACTTACGTGTCGCAGAGAATAAACTACACGTGGATTGATGTAACAGCACGTCCGGTCCCGTTACCCACAGGCATGTGTCCTCCCTCCTTACTTCTGCGGTGATGGCTTTTTGCTACGGAAAAGAAAAACGACAGTAAAATGAATTTAATAAAAGAAAATAAAAAACTAAGAACTGGAACCAGCCGGCAGTACAAGAAAAGGAGAGGAGAATGTCAATTAAATATCGAAAAGACTTTAAACAAGGCTCTTTTTCTCCCCAGCCTGCCCAGGGACTGAGGAGAAGTTGCCAAGACCTCTGCTCCTCTTGACGATGGGTTGGATTTTTGCTTTTTTCCAGCCACCACGTGATTACAGAAATGACG
>NW_009694717.1:0-15733 GCF_000703405.1 Apaloderma vittatum
AGCCCCCCGCTTCCCCCGCCCCGGTGGTTTCAGCGCCTTCGCTTTGTTGCCAGGGACGGGGAGGGGGCTCGCGGAAAGGCGTTTTCTATCCCTCCGTTGCTTTTGGACAGAAATTTCGAAGGGATCGCACAGTGAGAAGAGCGATTCTTCTCCTCTGCCGGGCTCCCTCTGCAGCTGTTGGAGGGATGTCCGTCGTCCCCGACGTCCTGTGTCAGACGGGCCTTGGCGTGTGAGAGTTAGAACAGCAGAAATGACATCCAGGAGCTGGGCAGGGTCGACGGTGCTCCCTCCAGGCGCCCTATGACTGTCTCATAAAAATTCACTGTGACCCCCTTCCTTGATTTCCAATCTGCTGGAGAGATGAGGTGAGAGGCCAAAACAAAAGGGGATGGGAAAACCCAGTGGCAATGATTGTGCAAGGTACTGCACCATCCGAAAAGCACAACTCCTCATCTGTGTATATAGAGATGGGTGGCCTGGAATCAGGAGACATGGTGTAATTGTCAGGATGAACAAGGAGAGTGCTAAGAGGCAGGTAGGCTGCTTGCAAGCTGTGTGACTCTGTACATCTATATTTCCTTGTCCACAGAAAATAGAAGCTTCTCTTCTGCTACTGGTATAGTTTCTCAGTGGGACTGCTTTATTAAAGGGGAAAAATATGTTCACTTTTTTTTAAGTTAAAAAAATTTTTTAAGTAGGACGAGGGAAATAGTTTCTATGGAAAGCGAGCAGGAGGAATTCCTTCATTGCAGTTTTTAACTTTTTCAGAATTCAATTAAATACAACAATCCAAATATTTTATTCTTTATAACGGCAGTATCTAAAGTGAAACTTAATGTTTGTGGCCCACAAATGACCCTTTATGATGCCACCTTGTAGTTGAGATGTTGCATTGAGGATCAGTTTTGCTCATGTGGTCCTTCACAGACCACTGTAGTAGCAAAACTCTCTGGAGCTGGTTTCATCTCTCTGTAAGGGGCGTTGTTCTTTCACCTTCTTACTAATAATCTTCCCAATAATCTTCCCAACATTGTATGTTTTGATCTGGTCATCTAGTGAGCACCTTATGAAAAGGCTAGAGGTGAGAAGTCAAGAGACCCAACAATGTCGGGTTTAGGGATCCCCAGCTGATGGGTACATGAAGCAGCCTCTGTCCCTTCAGCAAATGTTGTTTTGCTACATGATTTATAATAAACTTGTGGCTTTTGCATAAGCTCAAGTCTGTGTCATTCTTTACCTGCAGTCAGAACGACCCCCAGAAAAGCTTACTCTACAGCTCCGAACCAGTATGCTTTAACAGAGAGCTGCTTACCATCTGGGCAACAAAGAACAAAGTAATGATTTATTCAGCCTCTCTATATGCTTAAAACCTCTGGTTTACAGTTTTCCACTGTGAGGTACTCCTAAAAATAAGTCTTGCTTGATAAGTTTGAGGAATGAAGGAAATGTTAACATTTCTTTCAGGGTAAGAGAATGTTCTGGGGAAAATATTTGTGATGGGATCTTTTCAATATTATTTGCAATTAGTTGCCATTAATTCTTGTGTTAACATTCTTGAGAACCACTTTGGATTGCAAATAAACATCCTTCTTAGCTGCAGGCTTTATTATTGCGTATCATGAGGGGCCAAATACCAACAAATGGCTAATGAAAACACCTAAAATTTCCAAAACTTTCTAACTTAGATAATTTTCTGCTGCCAAGCTGAGTCCTAGTTAATTAAGGCTAGATGTTTGCTTAGTACTAGATCTGTAAGAAATCTCAGTGGCTTCAGTGGGATTGTTTACATACTTAAGCATTTCGTAGATTGGAAGTCAAGTGCTCTGCATAGAGCTTTATCAGCTTTCAAACACAGTTGGCTCATTATTTGCTTTCTGCTAAAGCCCCCATGTACACTATAATAGTTAAATATCTCCACCTCAGAAAAAAAGCAACCAGTAGCAGAAGAAAATCCCTTACCCACCACATAAGTATCTTCTCCTTTTTTTTAATGTTCTATCTAGAGATTTCCATTAAGTGTATATTTTTTTTCAGTTAACTTATCTGTAGTAGTTCCCAGGAAAAACTGCTGCAGCAGAGTGCAGCAAGAAGTGATCTGGTGCAGAGCCGCAGCAAATGAAAAGCTCCTGCTAACAGCGATATGCAAATTTTCTAATTAAAGAAGGACTCTGAGAAAGGGCATGGAGAACATTTGCTGAATACTGTTTGCTGCTGGGCAAGGCCTACCTGTAGCTTCAAGATCAGGGAAAGTCAGCGACCTTGTATGTTCTGACTTAGACAAGTTTGGTGGGGAACGATAAAGAAAAAATAAGGCTATTCAGATAACCTTCAAGTTGAGAACCATCTGGAGAAAGAACTGTGGTTTGTGTTGCTAAGCTATTGCCCTCAGGAGCTCCTTGGGGTGGTGCACCTCGGATTTTTCCCTGCTGGCAGGCTGTGCCCTTAGCATTACGTGTGTGAGACATCGAGGTGACTCAGGTGGCCCTAAGGCATTTACCACAGCTGTGGAAGCATTTTGAGGAACAATTACTATCTCCAGGGGCACCAACTTTGCAAATAGAACAGCCTGTCAAATATATGTATTTCCAAAGTTGTTGCAGGAGGCATACTGAGATTATGTTGTCCTAGGTCTTTATTTTCAAAGGTGTTTTATAAATAAGAACTGTTTGGGGTTTTTTCTTGGTCGGGAGGTTGTCAGTGTGGTGTGTATGATAAAATTGGTTCCACACTATAGGCTTTTAGCTCAAGATTTCTAACTACATTAATCAGGAAAACCTAACAATGACTAGGGAGTAGTTACAAAAACATTTCAGACTTTTTTTCCTCCTTCTAATTATCGTGTTTACCTTAATCACTTGATGCATCTCTTTTTTTAAAGATGGGGTAGAGTTCTCACATTTCCAAAGCCTTGAAATGAACTGTTTAAGCAATGACTTAGTTTATGAATCAAAACCAGTAGTAGTGTATTCTTCATCTTCAGAAATCATTTCTGCACAGCTTCATCTACCTCTCTCCAAGAGGTTCTTTGGATGTTGTGTTTCGTCTCAGCTGACCAGAGCTTCTGTTTCAGAGTTGGGTGTTTCTGAGAAGTTTACCAGAGAGCAATATGTCTTCCATCTTCTGTCTCCTCCCCTGCCCCCAAATTTGACAGAAAGCAATAGGAGCTGCCACATCCATGAAACCTAATGTCATCTGCACAGAGCAACGGGGGAGCAGCTTCTGAATCTTGTTTGTGCATCGCTCCGTACAGTGTGGCATCATTTGCAAATCCTATCTGGAAAACACATTTAACAAAACACGTTCTGAGGAAAATATATTGTTATTTTCCTTTATTGCACATTGGGAGACTTTGCCCAGAAAGGCTGTGGACTCTTGAATGATAGGGTATTTGCACCAAAGCACGATAGCTTCTTGTTAACTCAGAACTTTTACGTGGCAGATAAAAATGATGCTCAGGAGATTACAGATACACTTCCTCAACCTTATTCTGCACCTGGTGCTAGAAGACCACTATCAAACCAGTAAGGAGCCAATCCTGAAATGCTGCAGGATGTTAGGTGAAGGCTTACCTAGTTCATGAAAGCTGCCTTAGAAAAATGCACTCAAAATTGCACACAATTTCAGTCTTTTTTTCAGTCTGTGTTTTTCAGTCTCTGAATAAGCAGTTCTGACAAGAACGGTGTTTTATTCATTTGCTTTTGACTTAAGGGTTTTTTCTCCTTAGAGCTGGTTATCGAGCTCCATTATCATCTGAACCGTGGCATTATGTGGGCCTTCTTCAAGGTAAGTTCTGATTTGACATAGTTACATTTTTAATAATACAGAGCTAAGATCGGTTATGTGCTGCGTGTGAGTATCCGGTTTTCCTTGCACTGGCTGAAAGGTGCCAATGCTATGCCATGCTAAATTTGTTACTCTGAGTGTGTTCGGTTTTATTTTTAATACTTCTTTGTGAAGCTGACAGTTTTAAGTCACAGTGAACTCCCTGGACTCAATTTTCCCTTTAAAAATCCATTAAAACAGCTGCTGACCATTGAAAATGTGACAAAGCTACAAGGAACAAAAAGCGTGGGTGTTTCAGAGACAAAATGTCATTGCATTACGCTTCTGGACACTGTCAGTTTTTTGAGGGCACTTTTAATTTGTGTGGCTGATTGCAAAGGTAACATTTTGGTGTAGATTGGATCACACTCAAGGGAGAGGGGCATGTGTGGATTCAACATCTCATGCACATCTTTATGAATGAGCACCATGGCTGCAAGAGTTGGGAGGTTGCTTGGTCATGATGATCTGTTCTTTCTTTAGATAGTAGTGTGTGAAACAACTCTTTCTCCCTTTTCTCCTTGAAGTGTAACAAATGCTCTTACCAGTTCTAGTATTCTTTTTCTGCCTTTACAGCAGAATAATCAATGATAGATGTGTATATATATACTTTTTTTTAAATGATACAACAAATAATGCTTTCTTGTGTAAAGAATAAAACAGATTTCCTGAAATACCTAATGTTAATATAGTTCTTACTTTTTCCATTCCCTTCTGACCTGTACACTGATTGGTAGTATAATAAATATGCTTATATCTGACCAGGATACTTTTGCATGCCTATGTATTATGCACTTAGTTGTCGGTTTACATTTGGATTTTGTGTTCATACTTTATACTCATTTGGGTTTCAATGCAAGAGCTGCCAAGTTCAATATATTTTGAACTCAGCTTTTCCTGAAAATAGACTACAGCTCAGTAAAAAAAATATTTTAAAAGGTATAAATATTTCTATTTTGCTGCTTGCTAGCTTTAGCAGCAGAAGAAATTAGCACTATTGATTCTTACTGCTACTGACCATTTCCATCCGGAGTGCTGACTGCCTTGTGGCTTATTTCCATTTTTTCCTGTCATGGTGGAAGGGCTCTGCCAGCTGCCATACCTTGTCATCTCTGGGGACTGCAGTCTCAACAAGCAAAGCAACAGAAGAGGAGTGTGATCTGCTACATACTTCACTTAAATGTACAGGTAGATCTATGATGGGGTCCTGTCAACATTAAGCAGTCAAAGATTGCACCCAAATTGTCTTCCAACACACATATCACTAGTTGTACTAAAGATGTAATTTAGTAATTCTCTGCGGTCATATCTAGATGATGGTCCAGTTCTTCATCCTCACTGAACAGGCCATTGAGGAGAAAGCTACAGGAGAATGCAGGACTAACCCGAGAAATTTGAGCTCTCTTGGTCCAGTCTCTGAGCGCCTATGGAGGGGAGCAGTGGCACTCTATGAGTCTGCTGGCATTGCACCACGCTGCACTTTTCAAGACGGCTTAATGAAAATAGGAGCAAATCTATGGGCACCTGGCATATGTTGCATTTACACCCAAATTAACAGCATGGCCCATCTCAAACCATCATGAGGCACGCTTTGCTCTGCACTGTGATGCTGATCATGCAAAGCTGCAGACCCTATGGATAATATTCGTCATGAGTGTATGCTTTTTGCTGTAAATAAACTAATTTAGGTGCTTTCCTTTATAAAAATAAGAATTACGTTTTACTGAGCTCACTAACATGGATCTCAAACGTGTTGTATCCCTCCTTTAATGTGTGCTCTCTGGCAGTCCAAAATGTGGCATTCAGTCACACTTTTTCCCCCATGACATAGATAGATATTTTGGAGTGCTGTGATTCTGAGTTTTCAGACTGCTTGTGTTTTTCCAATTCTAACAGATTTATTACTTCTTTACATTTTTTTTGTGTTTTCATCATAGAAATTTGGGGGATTTCAGGGTCTCCTGCTGACTATGTTTCCATACACAAGAAATTCAGTCCTGTGCTGTTTATACAGTGAGAAGACGTAAGCCAGGCCTTAATGTTGTTTACCCTTTAAATCTTGTTTTGAGCCATTATTTCCTTTAGAAATAATTGACAATGAAATTACTTCATAGAAAGAAGCTGCTGATCAGCAGCCCCCTAGTATTCATGAGCCCATCTTTAATGAAAGTAGGTTAAGGTGATGTGAGCTGCTCCAAAGCAAATGCAAAACAATATTAATTTCCAGGAGCTATTGTTCATCTGCATTTTCTCAAGTAAGGTTAAGGTGTCCTGCAGCTAGAGGAAGAGTTATGAAACCTCTTTCTAGTGCATATATATTTCTTTCTTGTGTCAACCCATGTTAGATCTCCAGTGCATAAACTGTCTTCTAGCCCAGACAAGCCCAAAGGGGGACAAAGAAAAGGGAGAAAGTAAAAGCTTTAATGAATTTCATTATACTGTAACTAGATGTAGTCCATTTATATAATTTTTCCTGTTTTACAGAAGGAGCTTGGAATCCTGAGGTCCCCTTTTTACTCTACTTTTTGTTGTTTGTTTTTGCATATTGTAGCCAATAAAGAAGATGCTTTCCTAGTAAAGAGATAATAATGTACAAAGGACGAAAAAGCAGAGCCTGTGGCTAGTTGATGGGCCACAAAAGAGGCTTTGTAGGCTGCATACCTTGCATTGCTGCTGAGGAAATTATGAGACTGTGGGCAGGTCAGAAAATTTCAAGTATCTATGATTTTTTTTGCCTCAGATTAGGTTTGAAAAAAAGTATTTTTCTGTGGTTGCATGGCACAAGACCATTCATTAGTAGCAGTATTAAATAGTTGGCAGTTCCAAGATACCTTATAGAAGTAGGCATTAAAATATTTTTGAAAAATCCACTATTACTAGCAAGCCCAATGTCTCCTCAAGCGTTTAATTTATTACCAGTGCTAAAATAAAATTCATACCTTAGAGATCTAAGTGCTTCATATCTCTCTGCATATAGGTGTTAAGATGTTCCAACTAGCTGATACTTCTTTTCTTCAGATTAGCAGAAACAGCCCTAAGAGGTAGCTCTTATCCTGGAAAGGCAGATGTCCAAAAATGTACAAATATTTCCTGGGAATCTGACCCCTACATTGAGGTTAAAGAGAGGAGACAGAGGGGAGTAAGGAAAGTAAATTCTGCAGCTCCTTTATCAAGTGTCCAGATTATTTTTTTTAATAGGTATTAAAATTTGAAGCTTTGAATGCTCTAAACACATTCTGGAAATTGAGAGTGCCCCTTTAAGTTTACAGAATGTTCTTGTCCAAACCCTTTGAAGAGGGACACAGCAGATGCAGCACTCAGTCATGTGCCCTGCTTGTGGTTAGCCACACAACGCCAATGTTTTCAGATGCTAAGCCCTACTATTTATCTTTTCTTTTTTTTTTAAGAAAAGAAAGACTGAACACAGCTGCTCCTGACATCAAAAGCAGATACTGAAGAAATAAGAAAGCACTAGGCTATCCAACTAAAAGCTGACATTCAGAGTGGATTGTAGTGAGTTTACCTAAGAAATGCTGAGGACAAAAGGAGGAACCTGCTGTACCACAAAGTACCTTTTCTCATTTGCTTGAACCCCACCTGTGCAGTTTTTCAGCATATCACATCATTCCATTTTTTCTCTGGTAATAAGTTTACCCAAAAGGTGTTCTTTACCGGGAGGATTTGCCTGTTATTGCTACATCAGTCTAAGTTTTTTACAAGAATAAAATACTGCTACTATAGACAGTGTTGTTGCAGAAGGGTTAAATTGAGAGGATACCCCTGTAAAGTTATGAAGACAACTGAAGAGGAAACGTGACTGTAACATGGCATTGAAGAAAACCAAAACAACACAAAACTCCTTAAGCACCGCAGCGAGCTACAAAACCTACTAATATTTCTAATTTCGTTTTGTGAATCTTCTATCTCCAAGCTTTGTTTTGCACCATAAGCATGCAGCATCCACCCCTTTTCTCCTCCATGGTTCAAACAGATAGTTTGGAGCACTATGACCGTAAGCTTTTTACCTGCCTGCTCTCCTTCCAATTCTCAATTTGTCACTTCACTACGTTTCTTCGTCTGTATTTTTATCAAGGCATTTTGGGGGTTTCAGGCTGAAGGAATTTATCTGGTAATTTAATTCCCAGGTAGCATGAGAAATTCTCCCCATAATATTACTTCAGTAATTGGGTTGGTTGCAAATGTGATCATTATTGTGCCTGATTTTTCTCCCTTCAACCATCCTGACTCATTTTGCCAGAATGTGAATTTAATTCTGGATATCCTACCAAAAATAGTTTCTTAGAAGTCTCCTGAATATCTGTCCTGGCAACTGCCTTAGCACTCCCCACAGGTGAGGCTCTCCAAGCCATCCCACCCACCCTGCAATGCCTTATTGCTGAGGAGGATGGGGTGTAAGGTGGTGCTCTACTATACATTTATAGCTTTATCGTGGTTTGGTGGCGGTCCCTGGCTAACCTAATTATGATCATGGCCCTTTGTGTGAAGGATTGTACCCACGCTGAACAATTTGACAGCTTTTCCAATAGCTGGTGCCTCTGTTGTGCTTCCCAACTGGCTCTTTCTTTGGCTTGCAGGGCAAGTTGGAAGCTCTAGTTCCACATCACATCGAGAGGTTTCTCTTTTGTTGAATGTTTAACACCAGTTCAATTGAAGAGAAGAGCTTCCTAGCACTTCTTCAGGCCTGCAGTGTCTCTGCAGAGAGGCAAGCCCTTGGGACTACAGAGCAGCCTGCGTCAAGGCAGCTGCAACACAGATAGAAAGAGCCCTTCCCTTGCCCTGTCCCTACAGCGTGCTTCTACCCTGCTGAGCTGTTTTCCCCAACACAGAGAAACCCACCTTTGATTGCATCCTCCAGGACACTTCTTCCACTGCTTCCACTCCGCAGCAGTCCCCAGCTGAACCCTGCTATGCTTCAGCTTTGACTCCAGCTGGCAACAACCATTTGCTGTTTTTTTTCTCAGGCTACAGCTGCTCGGAAGCTTCCTTGCATAAAACCAGTTATAATTGCAGACTTCTCCTCAAGAACAGATGATTTATAGACTTAAACTCTCCAGCCTTTCAGTCTCATGATCTGAAGGAGGGTGAAGAAATGCAGAGAGGAACATCTGCAAAAACGTTGTTCACCTGGAGCTAAGGGTTGTTTCCTCACCCAGACAAATCCATGCACACGTATCCTGTGCCCAGTGTGACAAACAGATGTGTTTTCTTTAAACAAAGAGGACTGCTCCTTTAACTTCTTCTGTGGAATACCTTGATCTGATCCAGCAGGGATGTCTCCTATCCATGTAGATGTCTAGTCCGTTCACACCAGCTGACTGCCTGGAAACATCACTGTGGCCGAATCTGCAGTGGTTTCCCCTGCAGCAGTCGCCACTGGCTTGCCGTCCCCAGTCAAATGCCTCTGGCTGTGTTACAGCCTTGGATTTTGTCTTCTCAAGTAATTTTCTCTCATTTCTTTTTTTGGTAAGATGTAAAATCCTCCTTGTGAGTGTTTTCTCTGAAGAGAAGTCTCGACTTCTAGTATGTTTAATTACAGGGGATGTGAGAAGGGACATTCAGACTGCATTCCTCTGACAGCGTGCCTCCTTCAAGTATCCCCATTAACCAGCAGTTTTTGCTTCAAGTGTCTTTCCAAAATAACTGACCCTGATAGCTGTTATTCCTACCAGTTGGCTTCTGAGACATGAATGCCAACAGACAGTTCAGAGTAACCTAATAGCATTTATTGTTTTTCCTACCTGCTTAGCAGACTCCAGGTTTCACGATGTCAAAATAATTTGAATGTTACCATCCTGTGGAAAAGTTAAACCAGCAGATTCTGCTGCGGGCTTTTAGTAAGCCAATCAAATGAGGGTGATGTGTGTGGGGGGTGTGTGTGTGTGCGTGTGTGCAGTCTTGTTTTAAAGCTCCAGTAGATGAATTGCTAAGTAATAAAAGTCTTTGTTGGCTCAGTGACAAACTGAATCAACAGAAGGTCAGGGCCTGGCAGAGATGCTGCTGCCACTGCCCCTGCTGCCACTGCTGCTGTGCTTTGCTCTCTAAGACTTATTCTCTGCTGCCAGGCTTATTCTCACTTCCTCGCATGCTGCCAGCGTTAGGTTGGCAGCATTAGGCTGCTTTGGGGGCTGAAGGGCATTTTAAAATAAAAATTTAAGATCTTTTCTTTGTGTTCTTGTACCACTATTTGGCCATTCTTTCTCTTAAGCAGAAAGTTGTCTTCACTGATAAAGAATGTTACAGTGTTAGTGCATTCCTGTTTAATTCAGATTGGTGTCTTATTGGTTGAACAAAAAGAGAACCATTTATTTTACTGTGCCATACTTACAGCAGAACAGCTCATGGGGTTTCTACATAACTTCAGCATAAGTGGTCCTGACAATGGCCACTACATCTCCTTTCTGATACCCCATAGTGACAAAATTTGTGGAACTGGCACACTGCTGTTGCTCTGAACATCATTCCATGCAGAATATGCCTGTGCTAATACCAGTAAAGCAGAACCAAGCCTATGCAGTACTGCTTTTATCACCAAAGATCCCAGAGGTTTGCCAGTCTTCTGTGACTGTCTATACTGGTAGGTTAAATGTAATAATTTACACCAGTAAGCCATCAGATTGCTCCCTGGCTCCATTTTGGCCCAAGCTGACTACTGCTCTGCTAAACTACTTGTGGAGGTAGTTTGAGAATGATAATGTTACCAAGACCATTCCCAGTTGGCAACCTGGGACAGCCACACAGTTGTGGAGGCCAAGTTTACCAGCACGAATGTGAGTTAGGCCAATGTCAATTGGCCTTGGTGTCTGGGAACATGCCCATGCACACTTGATTTACTACAGTATATGCCTAATTTACTAGTGTATACCAGAGTAGACAGCCTATAATATACTGGAGATCCTGACTGTGAAAACCCAGCCATAAGCTTGGATTTAGACAAGGTGTAGAATAACGATCCTGAATACTCTCTGAGTTTTTCAAGAGTATAGATAAAACCACTCATATCTTGAATGATTTCCAGTTCAGCTAACCACATTTTGACTACCAGAAATTCTTCCAGATAATGCTAATTAATAAAAATGTATTCCTTGTCTTTCTCCATGATTATTTTAATTTGGGAGGCCATACTGCTTATTCTGCAAAGCCTGCTTTCTTTCACCAGGAAGGTTTCCGTTCTTTATTGCTGGGTAAAACTAACTCTTCTCAAAGATGAACTGTCATAAGATCTCTTGAAAGTAGAATTTCAGAATACATCAACACTGAATTAACTTATTCTGAATTTCATCAGCTGTCCACTTTGGGTTTAGGATTATGATAGTGGGACATTCTATTTTGCCATTTACATTCTCTGATCACTATCCTTCCATCAGCTCCCCACTTACGTACCACCTCATTTTCTCAAGGAGACACTTCTAGTCATTTTACTTTCTTCAGATAGCAGTTCTCCTCCAAATCCTCAACTCTCTTACTGCCCTTCTCCGTACTCCTCCCAGCTTTATAGCCTGCTGCTTAGAACACTGTGAATGCAGCCAACAGACAGATAAAGCCTTCCCTGAGTTATCTAAGGTTACAATAGTCATATGCACTCCAATATCTTGTAAGTGCGTGCCTTATATTCAACATCCATATCTCTAGCTATTTGGGCCAGTCCTCGCTTGACTGAGGACCGTATCAGGGCAGAAACCTTAGCAGAAGAGCTGTACTCAGGTTTTATGTAGAGCAGTAGAGAGGGAATAAGTGAGCTAGCATGTAATCTTTTGTATAGTTTGAAAGACAAAAGTTAAATGGGTCCTTATTTTATGGTTCTGGTAGGCTAACTCACTTGGAAATTAGGGTGTATAAACATGCAGAATCCTTTTAGACTGGTTGGAGATGCTGTATTCAACAAATGGAAGGGTTTAGATTTCTGAACTGATGGATACGACCAACAGGAACAAAGTATGGAAACGGACAACATGATTTAGGGTTTCTCAAGACCGAGACTGACAAGGGATTTTAATTGGCAAAGTGACCGTGTGTCCTACAAAATGTCCTAGGCTAGAAAGCAAAAAAGAAATACATACTAGCAGCTATGCTTCCATAATAATTCAGAATTGCTGTTTGAACTGCTGTACATTTATTTTCAAACACATACAGTTCAGTAGATAACAGTGTACTTGCCAAAGCCTATGCAAAAATCTAGAAAACTATTTTGCAAAGATATCCTCCTTTGTAATTTATTACAAAGGCATAGATTTGTATTAAATTACAAAGGAATACATTAGTATTAAATTACAAGGGAATGCTAATTGTCACATTCTGATTACAAAGCCTGACTTGGAAAAACTAACACATGAAATAACTTAAAATAGCTTTTCAGTCATTTCTTTAGTGAACTGAGATTCGAGACCTGCATAATTAAGTCAGGAAAATCTGAAATGCCAATGCATAATTTCTTTTAACTAAGCTAATTTCATAAATTTGCAGAGCCAGGTTTTAGACGATGCTGGTGTTTGGGTTTTTTTTTTAGAAGCTTAAAAATATTGGCCCTAAATTTTGCTAAATGAGAATCTCTGACACTGACACTTTGTAAGAAAATGTCTCTGCTTATAAGATTTTGGAGTTTTTTTGGCTTCAAATTCCTTCTGAGCCAATAAATTTTCCCTAACATTCTTTCAAAACACATTCTTAGCTGAAATATTTGTCAACACTGGTGTGGGATTTACATTTTCAAAAGCTATTCCACTGATAAAATGGACAAGAAAACTTAATATGTAATTACTTAGGTAGATACATATCTATACATAGATATATATATAGATATTGCTCTAGATATACTAGAACAATAAAGGAAATCTTAATATTCAGGCTACCAAAATAAACAGGGTAATAATAATGTTTAGTAAAATGAGGAGGAAGTCATAGTTCAGAAACAAGGGTAATATTTATTTTGGGATAAATCACAGCCTAATGGGAAAGGAAGAAAATGTAGATTCTTTACTATAAAACTTGGCATTTTGTTAAACAACGTGCTTCTACTCTCGTACCACAGCATTTCCTTCTATGTATGTCTGAAAGCAGGACAGGATGGGGGATGAGGTTTCCGAAGATAGGAAGAAAGGCTGTATAATGCCAATTTTAAACAGAGGGGAAAGGGGGAAGCAGCTAATTATAGTCTTTTCAGTAGGAGGAAGCCACATGGAAGAGTCTCGGCCCTTTGGGAGAGACTGGGAAGCGAGGTAGCTGTCAGGATGGCTTTACGGCTGAGTGGTCCCAGTAGACAAAGAGCATCTGTCTAAGCAAGGAAAGGAGGTCATATATAAAAGCAAGCTAGCTAGGGCAGACACAAAGACTGATCCTAATCTCTTAGATATATTAAACCTGTTTTAAGTAGCATTTACTACTGGTTTGTTTGGGGATGGGGGTGTTAAGAGCATGTTAGCCTGCGTCTTTTTAAACATGACCTGTTTTCCTCATCAGGGCAAAGCCAAAATGGATTTCTTTTTTCTTTCAGAGGGAATAAAACCAAACAAACCCCTATCAGGCAAACTGGTAATTTATATGGGAAACATATATGTTCCAAATGGATTTCATTCAACCTTTTTATAACATATTTTGAAAAAGATTAATTAAATAGTAAATCTTTAAAAAAGCTGCCATGATGCTCGATCTGAGGGAGAAGTTCTGTAGGAGGCCGAGTGGGAGCACAGCTCAGGTACAGTAACTGGGCCTTGGCCCAGCATATTTCACAGCCCGGATGAGGTCTCCTGTTTGGGGCTTTTTCTACTAATTAATTTTTCTACTAATTAATCCAGGTGCAGAGAAGTTAAACAGAAGGTTTCATAACCTTTTGCTCAAGTTGGTGATTACTCACTCAGGTGAGTACAGTCAAGGACTGCCCATGTGTTTTAACTGCTCATCAGCACGAGTAGGGATGATATTACCCCACCCAAATGACAGGTACATAAGGTTATATGGGAAGTATGTGGAAGAGCTGGCAGTAGTCAACTGATGCCAGCACCTCTGCTGATCAAATAGACAAAAGGTCAACAGTATTAAAAAATACCAAGTCATCTACTGCAGTAAAATTTAATTGCAACAGGTAACACATGAATAAGAGTAGGAAAAAGCATCACCCAAAATTGTAGAACTCATGTGGGGAATCAAAATTCAGTCCACAAAGTCCTCTCTCTGACAGTAGTGGTTTTATTGGGTGGAGGAGCTGGTCCCACAAACCATTCTGTGCTAGCCAACAGCCAGAGCAAGACTTTTGGGTGCAGATGTCAACGGACCAGAGGAAGGAAAGCCAGATGTCTGCCTGCCTGTGTTTAATGGGTTAAAATGTAAGTGCATGGGGTCTACCTCTGAAAAAAAATTCTTGGTTCTGACTTAGGAAAGAACACTAACTAGGTCTATGAAGTAAACATAGCTTAATGCACAGTATGAATCATGTAATATTTTACAATAATATTGGATTGATATATTTCCCAAACAAAAAGTTTCCACAGGACATCATATTCCCAGGGACTGCCAAACTTTTACATGAGAGAAAAATATTGTAAAAGCAACCATATTCAAATTCAAAGTGCTAACAGGTTGAGAGTGGTTTAGCCAAGGAATTATAGCTACCTCGCAAGGGGCCCTGTATCAGCTCCACCCTTTCAAGCATTTCTTTTGATTTGTGGCAGATAACTTGTCCCCACAAAAAATCATGCTCCCAGACTGGATCTTCTCTCTTGCCACTGAAAATGCTAGAGCAGGTGCCAGTGTGGGAGGCAGCCGCTTTTTATCCAGGGTCATCTCCAAGAGGGAGAATTACAAGAGGGCACAGTCAGCACAGAGCACTACTTTTCATTTTCCCTGTTCTCAAGTGCAGAGGGTGTTTTAAGGTTCATCGTAATGATTTCTTGAAGAGGCTTTTAAAACTCGGATGCATTTTTGTCATATTTGAGACTGAAACAAGGCAATATTATTTGTGAGATAAATCTAATTGTTCAATAGAAAAACTTTCTGCCAAGTTCCAAACCCTTTTGGCTTTCCTGAGGCTGATGGAATGTGTACATTTGGATTTATGAAGGCAGAGATTTTTTGACTACAGGAAGTTTCTTTTTGCACTGAAATAGCAGTTCAAAACAAACAAACAAAGCTTCTTACATTCTCTCAAGCTTCAAGAAATAGTAAACTATATTTTTTTCCTCTTGTCTCATTTTTCAGCTTTTCATAATAGTGTAATTACAGCTGAAATATTACATTTTTATTTATGGAGACTTTAGAGCCTGGTGAGCAAAGGAGTTCTTGAATTAACTCCAGCAGTCTACTGGCACAGACACTGCTCACTCTTAGACCACACTCTGTTCAAGTCTACACTCTTCATGTTGATTCTGAAAACTAGACATTTTGTGATAGTTTTTGTAGTCAAGGAGACCTTGCACAGATTTGACACTAGGAATCCTCACATGGTTTTAGTCTCCAGAAAGCTTGATTCACATAAGGAATCTACAATGCAGTGTATAATTTTACAAACAGAAATGGGCTAATGCATGTAAATGGTACATTTTCTTGGGCACAAAAAGAAAACTTTAGAAGAATTTCAGAAGGTAGGGGATAATGTACTACCTAATTCTAATTTTTCATTATTAAAAATAACAACCATGTTCCTGACACACACCCGTTTACTGACCATGGACAAACTTTGGATTGAGCCTTACGTGATCCACAAATCAGAGCTATTGTTGAGCAGACAGATTAACCTCTTTTCATTGATGAAGATACGACTCAGTACAATGAGCAGGCAGTTGTTGCCTGCCAACAGGCAGAGCTGTCTTTTTATTATATTTAAATTGATTGCTCTCTAAAAGCAAAAGTTTTGCAGAAGGCTGCTGAGTTAGGTTGTTGCTGTCCGTGGACCCTCCTACAC
>NW_009694717.1:15764-22129 GCF_000703405.1 Apaloderma vittatum
CTGGGAGGTGTAAAGGAATAAGTCCTGTATTTTCTGACTTTTTACAGTTCCTATAACAGCGAGTGGGAGCAGTGATTTGTGAAGTTTTAATGCAGTTACCCCTCCTTGCCCTCCCCACTCAGTCTTTTCAGGAGGGAGAACTGGTGTGCTGCAGCAACAGCAGTTCTGCCCAGACAACAGAAATTTCTGTGAGCAGCAAGGTCATGGAAACTTGTGAGAGCCAAACCCTTATTTACATCACTGAAGCCAACAAGGTGCTGGCCACCACTGCAATTACAGTGGTGTCTATCTGTTTATGTAGGGACAGGTCTCTGTTGCTTGCTGTTCTAGCTTGTCTCTACTTCACTTTTTCAATAACTTATCTTGGAAGGTACTTACAGTATTACAAAATCATCTAATTTACAGAATGCATGGAGAACTGTTGTATAAGTATACACAGCTACCCATACTTCCTCTGGTCAAAAATTCATACGCACTTCAAAAACTCCAGAGCGTGTTAAGCATTTTGGTCAAATATTACAGTTTTAAGAGAAACATACTGTTCTGCGACCACAGAAAAATGTCTGGATTCATCCTTAATGTAACTGCATCGATTTTGATGGCGCTACAAGAAAGTTATATTTGATCACAAATCTTCAAAACTCAAACCTGAATGTCTCGCCATCGGGGCTTTAGAATGGCAAAGAAGGGAAAACCTCCTCGTGGTTTTTATCCAATCACCTCTGCCTTTACAACTTTGTTTCACTGCAGTTTGAATTACTCTTCTTTTGAAGATAGTATGTATAATTACCATTTGTTGAGCTAAATGCTAACAGCACTTATCTGGTCTGAGACGTGTAACAGAGTTGTGCTCTTCAGTCTTAACAAATTGTTATTTAACCCCAAGCTTACAGTTAAGCCCCAGCTGTGTGTCCTGTGTTGCTGACCCACTGCCTTTCTGATGTAGAAAGGCCCCTGATCTGTGCCACTGAGCTTGTTGTCAGTCACTTCCACTCTGGCTAACACATCCCCATCACCTGAGAGCTCACACCCAGAAAAACACTCAGTGATTCATCACCATAACTTGGAAAGGCTGAATTAACCCACTCAGGGATTCCTGAGTCATGAGTTTGTTGCTATTTCATCACGTGCTTTGCTGTGGATTGTAGACAACTTCCTTTTCTCAGCTCTTTAACTCTGATGGGCCAGCAGGCACTCAATTGACTCTCTGCTGCTCATCATTTACGTATCCTTCCTAGCTATGGGTACATCATGTGTGTGTACGTGTGTGTATATCTGCGTATGTGTGTTTTCATGACTTGCTGACCAATTTTCTTCATGGAGTGAATCACACTCTTCTGCCAAATCACTCCTGCACCACTGTCAGCCGACAGAGCCTATTTGCACTATTCAGGTTCAAGAGCTGCAAATAAGGAGAGCATGAAGTCAGGATTAGCTGGAAAACACAGTGACAAGATTGCATCTCTGAGAGGCAATTTATACTGAAGCAATGCAAGCGTGCAGGTCTGGTGTCCCTATGGTTTCTTCATCTGCAAAATAGTGTCACCTGCCCCTATTCTTTCTCCAAGATCCTTGTACTGTCATCCCTACTGAGAGACTTGCTGAAGAAAATGTCCCAATAAACATGAGTAAACCCAGCATTGGTTCCATCTAAATTGCCTATGTGGAATATCTGACTACTTTTTCCAACGTAGTATAAACTCTTCAAATGCACCTGAAGTTACGCTTTCCTATGAACTCATCTTATATGTAAGCATTAAATGAAAAAGTGTTCAGAAGGATTTTGCAAGAGTCAACATCTTTTTTCCCTAAAATCATATAGCACCTATCAAGGTTGCATGCAGCAGAGGCAGAGAGTACATTAACCAACACAACCAAATTGTCAGTTTCACCCTAATGACTTACATACTTTTAACCAGCCCTCACCACTGTATCTGTATGCGTCTGTTTTAGACTCGTTTTATGCATAATTACAAACTCATTTTCAAAAAGACCTTCAAAGAGCTTCACAACTGCCTTTGCATATTTAAGTATCTCAGAACCACCCTGACTAGCAAATCATGCAGCTAGATTCAAGCAGGAGCAAAATTCAGGATGTTTGATAAAATATTTCTTTTTCACAGGCCTGTGAAGGAAATTCAGTGTCAGGCACATCCTGAGAAGATGGATGGTATCCTGCAATTAAGAGGCCTCCATTCTACAAAAAAGGCATTTCCCTTTCCTACCTTCTCCACTCATCAGAACTGTATTGCTTGCTTGGGGAAAAAGAATTGAGAGATGGGGTTATTTTCTGAACAATATCGTGCTAAACTTAGGTTAATCCCCTTGACTGCCTTGAGGCAACATGCCAGAGGGATCAGAAACTGTTATCACCACATTGTTACAGAGATGGCAAAACGTACTGTGGAGACAGATGGATCAAGTCTGAAACAACTTTTATTTTACCATCCTCTGGAACATTCCCTTCCCCTGCATGTAATGGACTAGCTCACTTTTTGCCCAGAACAAATCAGTCAGAAATAAGGGCTGCTGTACTGAAGTAGCTCCTCTTGCTTCTTTAAGAGTTGTGAAACCACTTCATGCTGGATGCAAAGGCATCCTCTTTGCTATTCCCTAATGCTTCCAACATAAATTATTAAAAAACATGCATAGGCATTAACATATAATATCTCCTACAGCTTTGATTTGCTGTACTCTTCTGCTCTGTATCCCAAGCTACTCACTGGAGATAGAATTTCGTGAAAACTAGTTCCTAAATCCAAATCTTTAGCTTGCCACAATGCATCGCAACTAGGAGTATCAGCCCCTTGCACGCTATGCACAATCCCCTGTGAGGCCACCTGCCCAAATCTCAGCAGATCAGAGTAGTTTAAGCAGCCCAGCATCCTGAAAATGTGCTATTAAGATTGCTCTTTGTGTTATTTGTGACAGAAGTGCCGTAATTTTTCTGAAATAGTTTTTACCACAACTATCACTACATGCTGTATCCACTAGAGTTTGGCTGTAATTACTAAATTAATTTTTAGAAGCATTATGATTACCGATATGGTAATTAAAATGTACAACTTGAGACTTAAATTTCCTTTTCAACTGAAGAACTGAGCTTATTTTTTTGTTTGATAGAAGGCACAAAATACTTAAGATACCAGATTAATGGTATCCTAAGAAAAACGGTACCCTATATACTACGAAGCATTTTCATCTCTTTCCAAAATTGTATGCTGATGCTGACATCAATTTCTTTGAATTAAGGTATATTGGTGATCACATCTTATGTTTAAAATGACATTATTTTCTTCATTCTGGCTTTTTCTCTTCTAGCTGCGTTCTTAGATTTTATACCGTTATGCACTTAAAAAGTCTTGGAGAACCATTTTCCCATGATTATGTAGAGTGCAGATTATAGTGACAACACTACAGATGGACCTATACAAGGTCTGAAAAAAATCAGTTGCACAGAAGGCCAGCTGGAAAGAAGAAGCTGAGTTACAGGAAAAGCAGGTGTATTTGATCTTGAGAGGGATGGTCAAGGGGAACAGGAATTTCCATCCTGGATGCAAGGAAAGAAGAGTAATTTTGGGTAGAAGTTATAGTACATATTCTCTGAAAACTGGAGTCCCTTTAAATAGATACTGAAAGTACCAGTATATCAGATAATAGATACTGACACATTTAAACACATCCTAAAAATGGTAACAGTTTCCTGGTTTTGCTTAATCAAAATGTTTCATATTTGATTTGGTTTAGATGTCCAGCAACTGATATTTTTAATCAGATGCACGCAGCTGGATCTGACTTGTTTCAGACCAATATTTTCCATTTGCCTCGCATTAGTCACTTTTGGGAAAGATCAGCTTTCTGGGACTTCAGACCCTTTGTTCCAGGGTCATCTTTTACTGACATCGTGTCTGTTTAAGCAGAGGCTTTTCGACACAAATATTGCGTAAAGCACAAATATAGCACGACACCCTCCATGACTGTCAGCTCAGTGACAGAACTGGATGCTTCTGCTAAACAAAGCCCGGAAACAGTCAGAAGTACCTTGGAAGAAAAAGGCAGGAGGACAAAAAAGTAACCTTTTGGTCACCTCATATTGTGGGGGCCATGAATACAAGCAACCTAGCTTTATTTAATGCAAACATTATACTATCCTGACAAGTTCACTAGATTTAAATAAGTCGTACATTAAAAAATATGGCAATTAAGGGTTTTTTTTTTAATTTCATCTGCACATGAAATGACTCTGTAAGAAAATTCACCACATTTTAAGGTCTATTGCTCTTTCCATGAGCAACTACCTCAGACGATGGATTTCAGTTGTACGAGCTCCAATCTGGACTGAGATCTGGCATCAAACCATCTGGATTCATAACGGTAATAATACTGATCACAAGTATGCAATGCTTTTAGAAGGGCTATTTTCATCTATCAAGCTAACACTGTAACATTTTCCTCTCCCTGTCTCATTACAAGGGGTGACCAAGAAGAGTGCGCAAAACTCGGAAGCAAAGCGGATCTCGGTGTCTCGCGAGTTCCCCCATCCGCAGACTTCTCCAAATTACAGAAGTTGGAGTAGAACCACAGCATGCTCCCCTGCTAGCTTTCTGTAAATGCACACAAATCCTCTCTCTCTCCTCAGGTACAAGCCTGCCAGCACTCCCAGGGCAGGCTGTCCCAGTGCAGCAGCGTGATGCTGAGGTGGTTCCCTCCCGCCCAGCTGTGCCAGCCTTGGGGCCACGCTCCTCCGGGCAGCACAAAGCAGCTGCAGTGCAAGAGAGGATCTGGCTCTGCAATTAATGGCAGGAGCGCACACTAAACTCCTTCTCTGAGCACCAGGCACAGACAGACGAGGTTGTGTTCACTCGGACACAAGCGAGTATTTATTCGTTCCTCTGCAGACTGTCTCTCTCGCGGGTGTCCGCCTCTCAGCTTCCCGTCTTCTCAAGCAGGAGAGAAAACACGGGAGCAGAAGCCAAGGATTCCCAAGTTTCAGTTTGACTGCTAGTACTGACTCATTGTTTGGCCTTACTTATTCATTTAACCTCTCTGCCTTTAGTTCCCTCGCTGAAAAAAGGACAAAGCAGCTGGATTTGACTGGGCAAGACAGCCCTCCCCAGGAAGCAAACAGGGGGGCTGTTTCAGAGGGTAAAAGCAGCTCTCTCCCCAGGACCGCCAGCCCCCCCAGAGAAAAGTGCGAGCGGCAGAGTTGGACTGTGACCTGTAGCGCACCACTGCTATCTTTAATCTCTGAAAATTATCTCCATGAATTCCAGTGGTGCAGCTCCCTGTAGTTGGTATAACGTAGACATCAAGCTCTCCGCTCTCTTCCCACCGTATCAAAGGAAATTGTGACTTAACTCTGCTTACCAACAGTGTGATTCCCTCGGTTTGGAGCAGGTGGCTGGTTGTCACATACCCCTTGGAAAGAGCAGGTCACAGAAAAAGCTGCAGGTAGGACCAACAGGCCAAACTTCGGACACTGAGAGAGGTATTTGAAGGAAGGGAACTGCTTTGCCTCATAAAATACCTGAGTGTCCTTTCTAACAGCGAGGGACCTTCTAGATATCCACCATCACACCAACAAACCTTCTGCATGAGAGATGAGAAGCAGTGCTGCCTGAATGGCCAAATCAACACAGAATGAAGATATGTGTCAGTGTGTTGTGACCTGGAGAATTTCCTCCTAGCAAAATTTCATGGTAAAATTTATATTCTGTGACCTTTGGTAAGGGCTCTTCACTGCCACATGTGCCCCCCTGCACGGTACGACTAGCAGTTTAACATTATGGTTTTATTATTAACAATGAAGACTGAGGGTTTTTTTGTGGGTTTTGTCTGTTTGCTTCTTTTGTTGTTGTCTTTTTCCCTAGTTTCTAGATTTTAAAATATTGATATCGTGGCATTTCTTCCTCATCCATAAAAACACAAGGCTAGAGCTTGCCATTTATCATTTGGTTGCAGGAACTGAAGCTCAGCAGATCAGCCCAACGGCTTTTGACAAAAGCATGAAAGCTGGCAACACAAGAACCTGCCAACACAGGCATTTGCCAGTATTAACAGATAAAGGAGATGGGAAAATATTTCAAAGCACCAGTGAAGGAGCTGAAATGCTCTTTAACTGAGGGGTGTCCTTTTACATCAATTCAGCCAGGATGAAGGTGGAAGAGGGAGCTATGCAGTTCTGGCCAACACAGCTACGCTAAGCCGAACTTGAATAGCTGCCAGGGCACTGGCTGCTTTATAATTCCTATTGCCCTTGCAGCGACACAGCAGTGAAGCGCCCAGCAAGGGTGGAAATCAGAACTTGCCCCACACATCCCACCCTCGCAGGGCACCATCCTGTCCTGGGTTTAGCTAAAAACCCA
>NW_009694718.1:0-1517 GCF_000703405.1 Apaloderma vittatum
GCCATTCTAGGATTCTATGATTCTATGAAACTCATCCTTATACGCCTATTTCTCCAAAATCATTGTCTCACCTCCCACATGGCCCCGTGGCAATCTCTTTGGTTCCTCCCCAGGACACTATCTTCCCACATGTCAATCCCAGCTCTGTTCCAGTACCTGATTCCTGTTACTCTTCATCTTGTCTTGCTGCTCAGTCAGTATTTGCTGAATTTGGGTTGATCTCGGCATATTTTAAGTGATTAGCTTCCCAGCCACATGGAGACAAGCTTTCTCCTTTTTCTCCTCTTACTCCTTCTTTGTTAAAATAGATTCAAGGTAGCTAAGGAGTTCATAAGGTATTGATGGAGATGGTGACTAATGGGAAAATGAGATATATGGGACTGCTGTGTAAACCCCATATCCTTATGCACTTACAAGTAGGACTGTATTCAGTAAGAAAGCCACCATTATGTACCCATCATACCTTCTTTTGTTCATTTGCTCCTTCCAAAACAGGTTATAACTTCAATACACTATTCATGACAACTATCCTCCTAAACATCAGCTATGTTGCAGTGCTGCAAATCGATGGGAGCTGTTGGCACCTTACTTAAATTTATTCTACAGATATTAAAAAAAAAACCCAAACAAAAGATTGGCTCTTTGTATTGTCATGTACTTTATTTTATTAACAATACACTAAAGTTCCATATATCTCAAGTCAGACTTTTTAACATCCACTTCAACTCTTGATTTAACTACTTGGCTGCTCCGAAAAGCCTCTTGGATAAAAGTTGACTCTATCCTTGACATCGACTATCATGTTCTTAAAACTATATCCTATTTTATATATAAATATAATCTTGTGGTGATAGAGCCTAAGTTTCTGCAAAAGCCAGATCGCAAACCCAACCTGTTGTTCACCTCCTGCACTTTCAGCCTGAGGCATGAGGGATCCTGAAGTGAAGTCTGGACAGCTACCCATGTGAACCAAGCCCAGTCTTTGAGAAAATGAGCCAGGGAAAGATTCTGAGTAATCCCGGGGCAATAAAGCTTTCCTGCGTGAAATATAAATGGTATCCTACAAGCTTGATGACATTGGCGAGTTTTCCTATGAGTTTTGGGCATGCTTGCAGACAAAATTTGAAGTAATGTGGAGAGAATAAAAAGCTGCTAAAAATAAAATGGTAAAAGAGGCTCAGAATTCCAGTTCTTATAGCCAAACCGTGTCCACTGTTACGTTAGGAAGAACTCTGGAATAACTGCACATTATCTGTCTGCTCTCACAGATCTATAGTCTCTAACTTTATCCTTTGTTTCCCTGTGGAAGAAACCTTCTTTGGAGCTTCAGCAATTCTTTACATATATTTTTTCTTTCAAAATCATTTCTTGACACATCTAAGTTCGCTGGAGGTGGCCTGAGCAGTGAATTAGCCTGTAAATCATGTATTTACCTCACACTGAGATCTAGTCATATGGTTTTGATAGCTGGCAGTTTGTACAACTGCAATGAATCCCTTCATATTATTTTATTATTT